>NW_025766073.1:0-69487 GCF_003918875.1 Haliotis rubra | reverse complement strand
CGTTTATATGATCTTGTATACTAAAAAATCAACGCGTTTATATGATCTTGTATACTAAAAATCAAACGTTTATATGATCTTGTATACTAAAAGTCAACGTTTATATGATCTTGTATACTAAAGTCAACGTTTATATGATCTTGTATACTAAAAGTCAACGTTTATATGATCTTGTATACTAAAGTCAACGTTTATATGATCTTGTATACTAAAAAGTCAACGTTTATATGATCTTGTATACTAAAGTCAACGTTTATATGATCTTGTATACTAAAAAGTCAACGTTTATATGATCTTGTATACTAAAAGTCAACGTTTATATGATCTTGTATACTAAAAGTCAACGTTTATATGATCTTGTATACTAAAAGTCAACGTTTATATGATCTTGTATACTAAAAGTCAACGTTTATATGATCTTGTATACTAAAGTCAACGTTTATATGATCTTGTATACTAAAAGTCAACGTTTATATGATCTTGTATACTAAAAGTCAACGTTTATATGATCTTTGTATACTAAAGTCAACGTTTATATGATCTATATACCAAAGTCAGTCAACGTTTATATGATCTTGTATACTAAAAGTCAACGTTTATATGAGCTTGTATACTAAAAGTCAACGTTTATATATCTGGTATACTTAAAGTCAACGTTATATGATCTTGTATACTAAAAGTCAACGTTATATATTCTGGTATACTAAAAGTCAACGTTTATATGATCTTGTATACTAAAAGTCAACGTTTATATGATCTTGTATACTAAAAGTCAACGTTTATATGATCTTGTATACTAAAGTCAACGTGATACAAACAATGTGTGTGTGTTTTCAACACAATTTTTCCCATTACCAAATGAAAATGGCCAGATCAAACAACGCACCCGCGTTGTGCAAAGAAAGATCATAAGTATAACCGGTGCACTTGATTCGTCAGGTTCGCCACACCAAAGTATATATAAATATGGTAATTGTTATCACCATGCCTGACATTCGGCATTAAAGTGGATAGTTATATGTTAATTTACCTATTTTTGTTTGTGCAGAGATGACTTTATTCTAGTCACACAGCGTACGCCATCATATATCTATTCGTGGCTTTCACGCTTGTCTGTTCCTCATACAGTACTTACTTCGGTAACCTGTCATAACCGGCTCTATACAAATTTATTTTACTTCATGCATCCCCTTTACCTACATCCCTTGCAAACGCTATACCAACTATATCACGCTATATTGTCTAATTCTCAAGTATCAACCATCGCGCTCAGTTATTTCCTGTGTTTAATGTCTCTCGTAACATGCTCCACAGCTACTTCCGGTTACCTAAGTCTAAACATTATATTTCCTCAAACATCGTGTACATTTCATTCCACACGTTTACTATCTTCTGTTTATATATTTACAACTGTTTGCACAACTTCCATGTATTATATTTCTGTAGGTAAATTCGTTCCAAACTAATTTTGTACACCCACAATGCACTATTCTCGCATGGGTGACGTCACATGTTTACACATTTATGCAAATTGGGGGAAACCTCGATCTCATTTCATGCCTACCCTTGCGCTGCCAAGTTGAAATTGTTACTCTCGCCACACCAACTCCGTTATCCGCTAAAAATCGCGGCCATCCCTCACTATCAGCACCGTTAACCGACTCACCAAGCTTCCTGGTGCGTCAGCATGGCAGATAGGCCAACCAGACGGGGTAGACGATCCTCCACACGGGCAAACAGCACCGCTAGTGTTAACGACGAAATCAATGAAGAGAATCAAAATGGCGACCCCCAGTCTCGCAAGAGCAGGAATCAACCGTACTTGACTACTGCGGAGCTCAGAAGCCGTCTAGTCAGTCAAGGGGTCAAGGTACCCAGCTCGTGGAGTCGACAGCGGGTCGTACAACTGTACAAAGAAACAAGCAGAGTTCTGCCGGTAACAGTCAACCGGGAGATACCGAGGCATAAGCGACAGTTCAGGCATGCTACTCAGCGACGATGTTCCCGAGCCTGCTACGGACGGCACCTCAGTGTCTTCCTGCGGAGAGTGGCAGAGTTAAGAGACTTGATCACGGGATTGACTTACTCCTGCCAACGCAGAATTCTCAACAACAAGCGCCAGCCCTCCCCGGATACCCCTTGGACCCCCCAAGTACCGTGACAGAAGTGGCTTCCGATTCTCTACCGTCCATCAACACAGTGTCTACCTCCCTTCGTAGGAAAATCCAAGAAGGTAGATACGTTAATCTGGCTCTATTGCTCCTACCTAACCAGGACAACCTGGAGACACGGCTGTCAGAATTCGACGGCAGTGTATACCACTTAAAAGATGACCCCAGACTGACACGCCATTTGACTTTGGGAGAATTTATCCAAGCCTTCGGCATCTTCAAGGATATATACTGTGAAAACAATGACGCCAAACGGAGACAGCTCGATGGACACGAACAAACGGTAATCGAGTTGGCCACACTATACGGTGGAACAGCTCACTATGATTATCATAAGCTCTTTGCTGCACGTGTAGCCGCCTACGCAGAACGGGGCCAGCACATCAGATGGGATATGAAGGACACCCGATTATTCAGCATGTGCTCCTCGGGACGTAGGACAAGGACCTGTAACGTGTGTCACAGCGTCACACACAGCACGGAGTCCTGCCCTAACCTTGCCGCCAGCTCGCCGCCAATACCATCCAGACCCTATCCCACTGCCCAATTCGAAGGAAGAACACCCACACGGACATACGCGGACGACCCGCGTCGTAAGTGACGGCAAAGAAATCTGCAACAACTACAACGATTTGGGATGTACTCGGCCTACATGTCCGTTTGCTCATGTCTGCATGAACTGCAATTCACGCGAAAACACTCAGAAGTCCCAGTGCAAGAAAGAGACATCCTCACCACGTGATTGACTGAGAACAGGGGCAGCGGTTAAACTGAAGCCCCCATTAACATTGAACATTTACGCAGCGGAATTAGATCACCCACCCAGAATAAATTGTTCTGCAAATACCTGTTGTCCGGGCTAACTTCAGGATTTGGCCTATGCTTGGAAACCCCACCTCTACGTACGGTAGAATGCCGCAACAATCTCGAGTGCGCGGAAGAACCCTGGTGACGCGTTCTCTGGAAGTTCCAGGAAAGAATGCTTGACAAACATTTACGTGATTTGGACTGCTTTACTACTCCACCCTATGGCATTTTACAGAGTGAGCCCAGCTAAGGCGGCCCGAAGGGGAAATATTCAGGAAAAGAGAGCAGCGATTCTCGATTTATCAGCGCCACACAACAAAGACGGCGTCCCTAGTATTTAATGGAACCATTGATAAGGATGCTTGTTCCTTAACATACGTGACGTTGGACAAAGCTATTGCCATAATCGTCAAGGTTAGGGAGAGGAGCACAGAATTGCGCAAAGGGCGACATCTGTGGACGCCTTTAAAAGCAGATCCACTGGATATTTAAAGTATTGGCCTTTCTTCGGTTTTAAGTGGGAAGGAGTCCCTGCACTATTTCACCACACTAGACTCGCCTTCGGATTATCAGCTCCAAGCCCCAAAATATTCGACACACTGTCACGGGCCATATGCTGGATCTTCACAGAAACAACTACTTACCCTTACACGTGCTGCACCTGTTGGACTGACTTTGCAGGCGATTGGTCCCCCCCAACTACAATTCTGGAGGCCACAATGAGAACGATCCTAAGTGATTAGCACCAAGACCTCAACATTCCTTTAGCCGGAAACATAAGACAAAAGGGCCAGTCTACCAGAAATTGAATATAGCGGCATTTATTTTGAACTCCATTGTGACATTGTGACTGCAGGACTGCCATCCGACAAGATAGTTCGCATTGCCAGAGACTGCACTGGATCAATTTTTCAACACGGAAAACCTGTACAAAGAGAGATTCTCCTAGTTGGACACACCTGAGCTATGCCTGCCAGGTGATCATTGCCAGGAAGATCATTCATCGTACCTGGTACGTATCACAACCCGTCGAGAGGAGTTACATCACCACGTCCAGCCCTAACAAGCGATTGCCGGAAAGACTTTGAGTCATGTGGCGGATATAAACCGTGATTTTGTACCCGGCAGGACTTGCAGGCATTTACGGGCGCTACCGAATGGGTCGAGTTTACCGAGGTACGGTTGGCGGTGGCTTTTCAGAATTGTCTACGAAAGCTCAACGGAAACATCCAATGGCTTTTATGGAGCTGTATCCCATCGTCGTCATCAGCTATTCTCTGGGGTCATCTTTGGATTAAGAAGCGTGTTGTTCTTTCTGTGTGACAATCAAGCAACTGTGTTCATTCTTAAAAGGGCGGATCTAAATGTATAAACTTTATCATGTCACTCATGCGCATGCTTACTTGGACAGCGGCAGTGAATAATTTCATTAATACTAGCTAAACATGTCCCCGGTTTCTCGCAGCAACATTGCAGATGCACCTTATCTCGTTTGCGGGAATACACAGTTCAGTACTGGCTTACTCATGCTCAGCCCGACCCACATCAATTTGCCCCCAGCTCGCAAGTCATGTGGGACTAAATCAACACCTCAACACCCTGTGGTCAGCCGCCATCAGCCAAAGGAACACAGGCAGTCTACAACGGGCATGAACTGCTATGTCAGCTTCCTGTTGACCTTTGGACTATATCAACTTGTGTCCCTACTCGCTGATTCCACCAATGAGCGAAGCCTGTTGCAGTATTTCATCTCGCATTGCTACGGGTCCTCAAGAGCTGGAAACTATGTGACGAGTAAAATCGTACCTCGCAGGGGTGCGATTCTTTTACCTCAAGCACGGCGTGAGCAAACCCTGATTGACAATGTCAATTCCGGTGCTACGAACAGACTCCAGTCCATCATGAGGAGGGTACAAAAACTCCAAGTGCCAATAGCAGAAAGCGACTACCCATCACATACAGTGTGCTATCAAAGGTGGTGGCTACCCTCCGTGTTGGACTCCTCGGACTTCGATAAACGGCTTCATCATGGAATGCATGTTGCATTACAGCCTTTTCGGGTTTCTTCGGGTGTGGAGAGATAACCTGCTCAAGACAACTTTGATCCCAGTGTTAATGTCTGTGTGAGCGATTTAAGTTCGACACATCTACAAAGAAGTGTACTCTCCTCACTCCAAGGCATCCAAGACAGACCCCGCTTTCGTAGAGGGGTGCCAATCCACTACTATTTCTAACAGCTCTCTGTGTCCGTATTCCAGCCTCAGGAAACTGTATCACATCAAAATCTCCAGCGAGCTTCCGGGCGTGATGCTCTCTTCATCGATAGACACAAAACAACCGTCAATAGACTCACCTTCCTCTCGTGGCTAAAGCAGAACACTGTCTCGGGCCGGTTTCAACTCCGCAGATTACTCTGGACACTCCTTCCGTATCGGTGCAGCTACTTCAGCCGCGCACTACGTGTCGAGGATCAACTTGATTAAGACCTTAGGTCGCTGGCAATCAGACTGTTTCCAGAGGTACATAAGGACTCAGAAGCTACTCTGCTTCAAGCCCAGCGATCCTTGTGCCAGTGATATATGTCCCCATGTAACGCCACTGTTGCCATTATGTCTCAGCTATGTATATTCCCAGGTTTTTCTTTATGCCTACGTATGTAGCAATGCACAACTCATTTACGCTGGATCTTATGCACCAGGCCTGGTTACGTCAGTATCTTCTTTCTACTTTTAGCTCATTTTTCATGTTTACTATCATTTTATTGGGGGCTCTCAGTTTGCACACAACCTCGTTTGGGCTTTCAAACCATTACATGGCTTGCGCATTGCATGGTTTGTTGGCCCCAAACAATTCCATATCTCACTGGTGGGCGCAATGCTCCCGGCTTCATCCAATCATTACCCGCAGGGTATTCGGCTTACACACTTGTCGCAGGGGACAACACAATCAACGCATTGTCCGCAGGACATCAATATACCACGGTATCGTCCACGGGACATCAATTACCACGGTATCGTCCGCAGGACGCTATTTTAATACTTGTGTCCACAGGACACCTGTCACTATCAGCAGCCGAGAAGCCCCATGTATATATTGTATGTATATATATTTATGCCAAATGTTTTATTAAGTGCCAAATGTTTATTTAAATGCCAAATGTTTATTAATGTACTTAAATGTTCAATTAAATCTTTGTAGTTTAAACAGCCTTGTTGTCGTCTTTGCACAAAATGTTAATTTACCTATTTTTGTTTGTGCAGAGATGACTTTATTCTAGTCACACAGCGTACGCCATCATATATCTATTCGTGGCTTTCACGCTTGTCTGTTCCTCATACAGTACTTTCGGTAACCTGTCATAACCGGCTCTATACAAATTTATTTTACTTCATGCATCCCCTTTACACCACATCCCTTGCAAACTATACCAACTATATCACGCTATATTGTCTAATTCTCAAGTATCAACCATCGCGCTCAGTTATTTCCTGTGTTTAATGTCTCTCGTAACATGCTCCACAGCTACTTCCGGTTACCTAAGTCTAAACATTATATTTCCTCAAACATCGTGTACATTTCATTCCACACGTTTACTATCTTCTGTTTATATATTTACAACTGTTTGCACAACTTCCATGTATTATATTTCTGTAGGTAAATTCGTTCCAAACTAATTTTGTACACCCACAATGCACTATTCTCGCATGGGTGACGTCACATGTTTACACATTTATGCAAATTGGGGGAAACCTCGATCTCATTTCATGCCTACCCTTGCGCTGCCAAGTTGAAATTGTTACCCTCCGTCCTTCCCCTTTCGCCACCTTGGGCTTCTCGGCTCCTAACAACCATGTCGGGCTTTCAAACCATTACATGGCTTGCACGCATTGCATGGTTTGTTAGCCCCCAAACAATTCCATATCTCACTGGTGGGCGCAGCCTCCAGCTTCATCCAATCATTACCCGCAGGGTATTCAGCTTACACACTTGTCCGCAGGACAACACAATCAACGCATTGTCCGCAGGACATCAATATACCACGGTATCGTCCGCAGGACATCAATTACCACGGTATCGTCCGCAGGACGCTATTTGCAATACTTGTGTCCACAGGACACCTGTCACTATCAGCAGCCGAGAAGCCCCCATGTATATATTGTATATATATATGTTATGCCAAATGTTTTATTAAGTGCCAAATGTTTATTTAAATGCCAAATGTTTATTAATGTGCCAAATGTTCAATTAAATCTTTGTAGTTTAAACAGCCTTGTTGTCGTCTTTGCACAAAACAAGAATTCTCCGACTCGGAGTCACAGTGATATTGTCTCTGTATTCATTTCAATGGCATTGTATCCCAATAGGAAGAAGAAGAAGAAGAAAATATAGTGCTGTATTACAAGAAAAAGACAATTCGTTGTTCAGCGATTTAAAATCAGCATCCGGTCATATGACATATGAGACACAAATATCACAGTTATAAAAAAACCCCAAAAAACCCATTGATATTAAAATCACACCAACACACACACCAACACACACACACACACACACACACACACACACACACACACACACACACACACACACACACACACACACACACATTACTTATGTATATAAAATCAAAGCATGGAGGAGTGCGGCATGGTGCTTTAAAAAATGACTATTAGTAAGTAAGAATACCATTTTGTCTATTGGTGACATAGACGGGAATAAATGATGGACACTGGTTATTTTATTTCTTTCCAAAAATTATATCTGAGGTCTGAATAATAGTCACAGTTAACCAGAAATGTAGCAGCCAACCATCGCCCCACCTCCACCCCATGCCACCACCACCCAACCCGTCAAAGCCCAGACCCAACCAAACCAGGACCACATAGTCTCTGAATAGTCTCTGAATATATATAATTTGATCGAAACAAACAATCCATTTTAAATTGAAAAGGAACCCCAGTGAGAATGGAGATTCAGAACCTGATGAAATATAAATTAGATTTGCTTCGCTTTGCAGAAAGGGGTAGAAGGAAAATAATGTGGTTCAAGGACTATGAAACAGACTACCACCCCACCATCCCAGACACATACACGTCGATATACAGGTAATAGTCTTGAATGGGACGTTAAACCCCTTTGCACCTCCTCATTCTCCCACCCCCTCTCCCCACCCCAAATCTACACACTGTGACCCTCTCACCTTATTGCTCTGTTGTGTAAACCTTACTGATTAGACTCAATTTACAACTTCCACAGTCCCTCGACCCGGTGGACTGTCCCGACATATCAAATTGTATTATTTCACAAAACCGTTTTTACTGGTGCTCACTGTTATTATCGACATACCAGATCATGTTATTGAAGTTTATATACCTAGCCTCAACAGTCTTTATTCTGTAATAGGCATTAAATTTCAAAACAAATGTACTGTAATATCTTAAACATGTGGGCACTGCTATCTTCATTTGTGTCTTTATTTGGCCTTCTCCGAAACACTGCACCTTTGATACGTGAATTGACATTTCACCATCCAATAACCGTTTCTTGTATGTTTTTAGTTTCAGCTTCTACCAAACTTTTGTGTATATTTTTCCTTTGCTCAGATTTTTATGTCACATTTTCACAGTGAATCCAGAACAGTTACCGTGGAAAATATATCAATATTAGTTTCATTTAGGTGTCCGTATATGTCCGTTTTGTCAGTTTCTCTCCTTAATTGATGCAAGTGTTTTGTAGCTACCGGTATCTTTTAATATTAGCTAGCCCAGCAACAACACAAAGTCACAGATTTCCAAATTCAAAATATTAAACTATATATTTAATATTATATATTTATAATTGTATATAATTAGGCCTGTGGCTTGGGGAATTCATACAATTATATACAATGCACAGTGTTTCCCGCTTGTAACAGTTGTGGTTTCAAGAATAAGTTTTCAGTGTCGACATGAAACAAGAAATTATATTTAGGGCGGTTTGAAAGGCAATATTATTAGACGAAATTAGCAGATTTGCCAGAATATTGAAAAAAAATATCTTACTTCTATTATGGGAAATGTTGGGGTTTATATAGTCGTTTTCAAATAAGCACCAAAATGAGAAATCGACGTAATAAAATACTTTTATCAAAGACCATATTGCCTATGAGGTTATTAATATCCGCTTCGGTTTCTCCTCCGAAAAGTCGTCTCGCAGCACACAGCCTCTATTGTCCTGTCAGGCTTGTGACCTTCAGGCATACTTTGGACAGGTCATGCGTTTCCTATTCAAGTAGCCTACATAACAACTGACCGGGCAGGCTATTTACAACAACCAACAGACTGAATATGTCTATTTGAATTCTTGGAATGCAAATTATGCAATTCCACACTTCACGCTTGACAGCAATTGAAACAGGTGCGTCACCCTCAGGGCGCATGTCTTGCCATATAAGGTTGTAATGATACACTACAAACGATAATTTGAAAGGTTTTCTATTTAATACACTGAATCAAAACTTTTACTGAAATGGCGTCTTTTGATATTACTAAAACTGTATAACAATATCACAGACTTTTTTGGGTCGATTTACATAAGAATCGTTAACGTATTTGCATGCTGAATATTTATCGATTGTAATAGATACTACTTTCCACAACATATATATTATGATGTAGCCGTCGCTGTCTTTCGACGGAAGAATTTATATTTCAATGGATTGTGTTAGGCCATCCACATTTTTTCTTATGTTTCTCATCTCCAAAGTGGTGCTGATGAGAATGGGGCGGGCGAAAAAAAGAAGAAAAAAATGCAGTTTGCCATCTTTTTTTTCAAGCTGGTGACAGAAAATGTCCCTACTACAATACTCAGACCATAAAAGAGGCTCTTCTTATTGTGGGAATCCTTTTTCTCAACTTTTATATCAGTTAATATATCATTAGATATAAGAAAATTATATGAAATCGAGAGAATGCATGTATTGACTCTATTAAATATTAAATAAGTTATGAGAGACTTTTCCAAATATTATATTTTAAAGGTGACCTTTAAGACACATTATTTGTTTGATCGGGCTGAACTTAATACTGTCGGCAACATTTTGTGAAATAATTATTATTATTTTTTAATCTTGCGTCGGAAAGAAAATTTGGGTCGGTTGGGAGATGAGAAACACAGAAAAAGATACGAACGGACTTATCGGACAACAACAATATTACACATTCTGTGTTATTATCATAGTTTATTATAAATGTGTGTGTTTTGCTAAAACAAAACACAGGCAACTGAGGTATAGAATTATTTGTATTCATGGCGTTCATGACTAAATTCGCAAAAAAATAAAAATTAGTCTCAGCTTTAAAAGTTTCATCCGCATGGTAGTTTTCTTTGTGGTATATAACAAACATCACTCTGGGCATGTAAATGTAAATATTGTTTAATATGATAAAGAATAAAACGCTCACAAAGTTTGAGATTCATCTGAAGATGCAATGCAGCCAGTCTACTGAAAGTAGTTGCGCTACAAGTAGTATATAAGAAACCTGTACATACCGGAAGTAAAGTGATTCATCCTTCATTGTAGAGTTCAAAATGGTGAGTAGAGATGTGAATTGAGAGAAAGAGATCGATTTATAACACATGTACGATCGTATTACTTTTGTCATGGAATTGCATTACGTTACATTTGCTCTTTATCTTTCTTGTAGGCGAAACTTTCAGAAGATCAGATTGTTGGTAAGTAGACACTACCTTCATTCGAACTGTGACTTGTCAAGGGCTTGTCAACAGTTGCAAATATCTAGGCCGCCTTTTTATATCCGGGAAAGTTAATAAGACTTTGATGAAGGAATAGCGTTATATCAAAGTAATAATGTAACCTTCAACTGGCACCATCGATGAGAGATCGCATGTTAGATAAAAGTTAATATCGATACGTGTCAAAACAAATTACCTGAATAAAGGTGGAAGAGAGACCACACCCATTTCCTTGTGCAGACAATCCTCACCATCATAGGCGGACCCGGGTGTGTGTGTGTGTGCAGTGGTGTGCACCCCCGCCCCCTTTGCCCTGAAAGTTTATTAAATGACCATTGAAACTCGGGTGAAAATGAAGTGTGCACCCTCCTTTTCTCAATAGTGTGTGCAACCCCAACCCCACACCCCCCTTTTTTTTTTCTCAAAAGCTGTATCCGCCCCGTAAGAGTTCCTCCCGTTCCCCATCCCAAATAATATTTATTAATTAATGTACTAAAATTATTATCAAAACCTAACACAACAATTACTTGAGAACGCACAAAAAAGTAACTAAAAGCCCCCAGATTAATTACAATATATCTGTGATATAGGGTTGAACCACCTTATGCGTTACCTCTGTTAATCAGTTACAAAGAAAATATTGGGAAGCGGAAGGAACTCTTTCCGTAAGATGAATTCCATCATATTGCTTTTGGAAAGTGACCTCTCAAAGTGCTGGAAAATAGATTCCTGCCTCCTGAGTACAAAGTACACAATTGTGTTTGGCATTTGGAAACACAAATGTATGTATTTTGCAGAAATCCAGGAGACTTTCAACCTGTTTGACCAGCGGGGAGACAACAAGATAGCAGCCCACCAGCTGGGAGATGTTCTCCGTGCCCTCTCACAGAACCCCACAGAGAGTGAAATAAAGAAAATGTGGATATGCTTCCAACCCAGGTACAATACTCACATTCACAAAGTACTGTGAATATCAGTTGAGTTGTCGCGACTGTTATGTAGTGGGTTTTAAAGACATTGTCTCTGTAACACTGGATAAACTTTATAAGCTGCAGTTGCTAGATTGATTTAACATGATGACATCTGAGGTTTGAATATCTTATGTTATAACTTTCAGGGAGGTTGGTAGTCATTCTAATCATCCTGTAATTTTATGCTGTGAGATAACTTGCATATTTCAATTATCACGAGTGAGTTTATTTCTCCAAAACAAATTTCTATTTAATTGCAGATTATGTGCCAAAATGTTCATGGTATTGTAAGACCCTAGCAAGCAGTAACATCACAAGTTTTTCAGTTCAATTTATTTTTAGCTTAACTCAGTCCTAACAATTCTCCTTAGGGTAACTTGCTGCTACTAGCATCAGAACAACCATGCAACATTTAGTAATGTCCTCTGTTTACTTCCTGTTGGTTCTGATGATTGGCAGCTGTAAATATCATAGTAAACATCAGCTAAAACATTTACGGTATGCATTGACTTAGATTGGTACAAAACATAAGTGGAAATAATTTTGAAATGGTTTATATCAGAAACATAATGAATAGTTCTAAAATGTATTTTTGCAAAGCAGGTATAAGTATATTATGATCATGATGCTTCTTCTTTAGCCTGGTAAGCTGGTGGGGTAGCCTGGTGGTTAAAGCATTAAGCTCGTCACGTCGAAGACCGGGTTCGATTCCCCACATGGATACAATGTGTTTCTGGTGTTCCCCTCGCGGTGCTATGGCTGGAATGTTGCTAAAAGCGGCATAAAACTAAACTCAGTCAGCAGTGCGTTTAAGCCTGGTTGAAGTAGGATAACTCCATAGATTGTTGGAGAGTGGGTTGTACAGTCTCCTCGTGTCGCAATTCACTTTGCAGTGTTGAGTCCATTGGGCTTACCAGAAACCTAGGATTGTGGGATTTATTCATAGTTTGCCCCCACGAGTTTCTACATTTGTCGCCACCATACCCATGAACTTGAGTTTCACCAAACTGGCCAAGGTGCAGGAACTGCATCACTTTCTGCTTTTGCCCTGACATGAAGTTGACAACCAGTTATACTTACCAAAGTGGCATGAACCCAACTCCGGTTTACTACTTTTTTAAACTGGTTCAGACAAATAGTTAACATTATTCCTTGCCTCACAACATTAAAATATATGGTACTTGTTGGTCCCTGCCTGGCTTCGGCATTAATGGGTACAACAAGGACTGGTCGGCCTTCGGCGTGTAATGTGTCTGAGTGGGGTATTCATGCTTCACTGCGGCATGGTATCTCAGTGGGCTAGCACTATAAAACCAGCTTCAGTCTGGGCTAGTACAAGCAGCCGCGCATGTACTGCATGCGCCGTCATATGAGTGAAATATTCTCAAGCACGACGTTGAACCCAATTTCACCTCACCTTGCCTCACAGCAGTTTGATCTGAACATTTCAGATGCCCGCATCTCCTCCGAGGTGTTCCTCCCCATCTGGCAAACAGTCTCCAAGAACCGCCACGGTCCCGCCACTAGAAGACTTCATCGAAGGGTTCGGGTGTTCGATAAGGATCAGAACTTCTACATCTCCAGTGCGAATTGAGACATATACTCCGTCGTCACTAGGTAATTGCAGAGCTCCAGATAATTGTTTTGCAATCTGGGTATTTTGCCCATGGTGTCTGTTATAAATGGGTACTGCTGATCTTCAGTAGGTACTCAAATTTTCCGATACCGACCCTTTTTTGTAATGGTTATTTTCTATGTCTGTAATTTAAAAGTGTTAAAAAAGATAACTACATTTGAAGCCCTCTAAACTGACAGCCCACTAATCCGGCATGCTGTCTATATAGGCACTAGAATTTGGTCCCCATGAAGTTAGTTAATTTATGATCATTTACATGCCCTCTAATCCGGTCGTCCAGTCTGTTCCGTATTCGGCACAATAAAGACCGCTCAATTGACTGTTGTACAGTAATTAGCGTTCTTTAAACCGGTATCTCGGCTCTCCTGTTGAATGGCTGATTGGCTGAGCGTGTATTAACAACACAGTAGATTACAATCGGCACTAAGCTCATTGATGTTGTCTGATAAAGGAGTATGGATAAAGATTAGGCCTAAGTAGGTGAGAGTAAATTGGTGAGTGTCACTTGTATTATAAATTAAATTAATTGTCGTGTAAGTGAAAACAGTAAATTTGACAAAATTAACACACTGGCGATGATTGGTTTTGACTACCGCGAGTAAACACATGCCTATTTCTGGCCCTAGTTTGAAAGAAGCTATTCAGTTTGCTCCAGAATTAAATATCAACAAGTTTAAGGCATCAGATGGTTGGGTGTACGATGGAAGACACAATCACGACATCAAGCAGGTCAAAGAGGCACACGGAAGATCATTCTCAGGTTGAAAAGGGAAACTTTCTCTAAACCGTCACGCCCTCTATACCGACATTTTTGCGAGTCCCACCGAATGCCGGTTTAGAGGGCTTCCACTGTATAGCCAATTGTTTCTCCTTAGACATTAACATGGTCATTGTTTAAAGACAAATACATGTCATATCTGATCGTTTAGACATCTGAATACTTGGGGTACCATCACTAGCCCACACACTTGTAAGGGACAAACTTATCTTTGCCGACTGACAATAAGTCTCCGAGTTATAATTGGTCTACAGCATCCCATGCTTGTCATAAGAGTTGACTAACGGGATCGGGTGGTCAGGCTTGCTGACTTATCGTATCCCAATTCGCGTAGATCGATCATGCTGTTGATCACTGTCTTGTCTGGTCCAGACTCAATTATTTACAGACTGCCACCATATTGCTGTGTGCGGTAAAACTAAGCTCACTCACTCACTCACAGGGAAAGGAATGTAATGTAATGTCAGCTCCTGATGCATTTTAGTTGACTGAAGAGCGATCACGCGAATGTGATAGATCAGACCAGGAGTGAGTGAGTTAATATTTAACGTCACATCGGCAATATTTCAGCCATATCGCGGCGAGAACATTTGACATTAAGAAATAGAATATATATATAGATACTATAAAACCTGCCCGACGAAGGACAGTAAAAATACTAGACAATCACAGATATGAATATAAAACTAGCATACAAAGCTAAAATATTCCAATGAAAGAAGACAATACAATGTTGATAGTGGGTCATGTAACATGATGATCTTTATCTCTCATCTAAAGTATAGACATATGGCCACATTGTAACAATTAATATCTAATTTTAATGTCATGCTGTATAGAATGGGCTCAGAATGAAAACGTTTCCTCAAGCATGTCCAGGGTTTGTATGATGATGGAAGGGAGATAATTCAGTGCTTAATGCAAGATAGATCATTATGCAACAACCACAGCGCGTGTGCATGGCTAAGATTCAGGTTTGGTTGTTGGGTATGATGACATATATCAACAAAGTCAGCAAGTCTGACCGCCCGATCCTGTTAGTTAAGCCTCCTTTACGACAAGCATGGGTTGCTGAGATTCAGTTATTTACTGATATGTCCCATTGCTGAAGTATTACTTTCAAGTACAACTTGTTATCATGGTCATTGTCAGTGAGAAATCTCCTGTATGCAGAGGCCCAGATAAGCTGCGTATCGAGGGTAAAAATACGCACAGAAAATTTTCCAATTCGCATTGAAAATAATTGTTCCAAACCAATTCGCATTTAAAAATGTTAGATGCACGCAAAAGGTTTAAAACAAATGCGTCACGGAATATATTTATAAAAAATCGCTGCGTAATGAAAAAATCATCGATTGCTATCAAGTTGTACTGTTAGTATAGGACAAGTGTTGTACTGTCAGTATAGGATGAGTGATTTTTAATGAAATCATTTCCATTATATTTAAGTTGGTTTTGATTAGGTATGACATAAGGCAGAACATACCTGCTTAGTAAACTTACTCAATGACATAATACTTAGGTGAGTAAAATGACTGAAATACGCACATATTTGAAAGCAGTGGGTAACAGAAAATGAAATACCCACTCAACATTCATAATACCCACTCCAAAAAATGCAGTGGGTACAGTACCCACATGAGCTAAATCTTATCTGGAGCTCTGTGTATGAGTGATTGTATCTTGACAGTTGGGGTGGGAGTCTCCCCATCTGAATTTCCTACTTGGGGTGTGGGAGAAGGGCTTGAATTTGAGGCTTATGGCTGGGAGATATATTGTATTATCTGTAGTGAGCACCCTGGGTGGTTAAAAATTTATGTCACATCTATTGATTTTGTTACTTATTTTGGGGATCCAGGAATAGTCAGTTGCTTGTTGTTTGTCTTAGACTAATGGAATAGTACCTGTTTCCATCCCAGATGAAACAAAGGTACCACTGTCTCAGGTGAAACAAAGGTACCACTGTCTCAGGTGAAACAAAGGTACCTCTGTCCCAGGTGAAACAAAGGTACCACTGTCCCAGGTGAAACAAAGGTACCACTGTCCCAGATGAAACAAAGGTACCCCTGTCCCAGATGAATCAATTCTGACTGTTCCATGTCTTACTTTGAAGATTAGATATGTCATAGCCCATCACTGGGGGTGAATCTGTGTTGCAGGGGAGAGCTGACAGGCGATGAAGTTGATCAGCTGTTCCAGGGACAGGAAGATGCACAGGAAACATCAACTATGAAGGTAAGGGAAACAGTGCCAGTTGACACTCGTCAAACAAAGGGTACAAAATACATGATCTTGACTACAAGTTGTCAGACTGCCAGTTTAAGTAGAAATTCTGTAGCTGAGTGGGTTACATGGCTGACATTGTGTGCCTGACTCTGAGGGTTGGGTTCAAATCCTGGATAGGACTCAATCCCATAATTACAACTTGCTTAGTATCCCAAATATAACATGTGACGTCATACTGTTATTTTTTATAAAAAATGAACTATGCTTATGTGTTCACAAGCATCTGCAAGTTAGTTGGGTAATTTGATTTTTGTTGCATATTCTATGCACATACACAGTGTATGTGGAGCTGTTGTGAAGGGCGGTGGGGTAGCCTTTTGGTTGAAGCATTCGCTGGTCATTCTGAACACCCAGGTTCAATTCCCCACATGTACAATGTGCGAAGCCTATTTCTAGTGTCCCCTGCATGATATTGCTGAAATATTGCTAAAAACAGTGTCAAACTAAACTCCCTCTGCTGTTTTGAATATATACATGTGTTTTCACTACAAATTTTATTTGTTTACAGAGTTCATCAAGATGGTCATGAATGGATGAAGTTCTGTGGATCCTTGTTGAAGATCAAAGCCAACACATCATGCCGTTACAGTTTTGACATCAACTGAGATACATTTATGGGCATTGTGAAGACTTTGAATCTTTTGTAAATACTTGAACTGTGAAACAAGAAAAGTATCAGCCCTTTATCTTCAACTCATTACATTCTTATGTAACGAGACAATCTGGCACAAAAAAAACCTTGGTCATTTCTGTTAATTTTTGTCAGTTATCATGCCCACAGATGAATTTTTGTCTTGTTAATGAAATCAAACTGTTGATACATAACTTGAGTATGTTTTCAAGAACCTCTGCTATCTGGCTTTAACTGATTTTCTTGTTTTGCTGTTTACGCTAGCTTCGTGTTCATTATACCACCATTTATCACTTATGCTTATAACTTCCACATGAAAGACACTATACTTTTTCCCAAACGTACAATTTTAGTACAACCTTTCAAAATCGACATACATTGTATTACAGATACATTTACCGTATGAATCTTTGAAGAGACATCCTAATGACGTCTCCATTTAATCATGATTTGTGGGATAGGATCAAGAGTTTCATTGTATACTGTGTCCCATGTTATGGATGAGATACTTTCAGTGTTCTGTTTTGATGTGATGGCTAGTCGAGTATTGGGACAAACAAAAGAATTCTCTTTTTGAAAGAACCTTAACTTCAGAAATTTCAGATTCTTCATTTATAAAAGTATACAAGTTGAAGAGATAGGTTAGGAAACATTATATACACATTTAATGCTATATTTATACCTGGTATATATATCATTCCATACAATCGTAGATGTAAGAATAAACGCATTATAAGAAGAATGTTTTTTTGTGTTTCTTTGGTATTGTATTCTGATCCAAGACAATATCAACATTAGGAGTTCTTGCTCTTTTAGGACATGCTCACTGTGATAGTAAATATACTGAGGAAAAAAAATAATGGAACAAAAAAATTCAAGTGTTCCTTTAATGTTTCCAGTTTTCATCACCAGCTTTGAATAGCGCTGTGGGAGGAAATCTGAAAATAACTAAAGGAACACTGCCATGAAGTGCTGTTCCCTTATTTGTTTCCCTCAGTATATATTATAAATCTTGGGAAATCCTCTTTTACTGCAGCTGTGTTGAGTCTGAGGTAACCCGTGAACATCCGGATTTGAATGGGCTTCACACATTGTACCCATGTGGGGAATCGAACCAGGTCTTCGGCGTGACCAGCCAACGCTTGAACCTCTAGGCTACCCCGCTGTCCCCTTCTGACACTGAAACCTTATGTGCATGTCTTTTCTACTTACGATAATTGAGCGTTTTATTGATTATCGATCATGCCACTCATCCGTCGTCACTCGCCCCTTTCGAGTTGCATCCCACGCTTTGCACATCACAACAACGTGACGAAAAATTGATTTTCTTCATGACACCATTCAACATAAACTAAAAAATAATAAACATTATTATTAAACATTGTTACTCAGATTTGCGATTTGATTTACGAATATATTGCTTGAATTGAAAACCGTGTGAAAAACGTGATGTATGATTTGCTCATGGTCGTATAGTGTGTTTTAAAAGTTTGATTTACGAAAATATTGCTTGAAAAACGTGATGTATAATTAGCTCGAGTCATAGTAGTATGTGTTTTAAAGTATCAATTTACAGGATGTAACACAAACGTAACATACACTATCTTATACGACAGAGGCCTCATACTATAAAAAAAACCCGTGGATTTGGAGTAAGAATTGATCCCCCGCAACCAAATATACACATGGCAAATAGTATCGCAGCACCCCATATATTTCATGGAATCATTTTTTCATGTTAAATCATTATACTGTCAGACCTCAATTTAAAATTCAATATGGATAGGTTAACCCGCTAGGAACAAAAATCGCAAATTTAAACGGAAGAAATACGAAAAACTGAGAAGACTGAGACTTAATCAGAGAAGCAAATGTGGAAAAAGACTAAATTGTAGCACTGTTAACTATGGTCGTACATCATATAATACCAACAACTAAACACAATGTCAGTATCTGGTGTAACCTACTCCAACTGCAATAGCATCCCTTACCCTCCTCCTCATTGACGTTGAATTTGACGTTGCGTTCCGTTCTTGGAGGAGAACCAATACGTCGAGATTTTGTACTGGAGGATCTCTGGCGTATTGTGCCACCTATTATGACCCAAACATGCTCCATGGGAATGAGTTGTTCACTTCTGGTTAAGGTAAAGTTGCTATCGACTCTTGACGAAAGAGATCACCAACGGCACTTGCACGATATGGCCGAGCATTGTCGTCCATGAAGACAGGCCTTGTGTTCAGAAGGTGGTCATCAAAATGTGGTGCAACAACCCTGTCTAGGATGGCAGCGATGTACCGTTGTCACTTGAGATTTTGTCAGATCGTCACAAGATCCAGTTTACAGTCATGTGAGGGGAACCCCCACACCATCAACCCAGCCAAACGTACGTGCTCCAAGAAATTCCGTTGTGCATATGCAATGTTTCTGCGTAAAAGTCATGAAACAGAAATCTACCGGTATATACTTTTATCCGCCTCTTCCCCATAACAAAGAATGAGAACAATTTTATGGATACTGGCACTTGCTTAACAACGACATTAGAATCTTTGTTGAAACGTTGCTTACACAAAATAGAAGTTGTATATCCATAAAATTGTCCTCATTCTTCATCTCCCTCAAAGAAGACTTCCCTATGACGTCAAAATAAAGTGACGTCGAGCTTATCGAATTGTCCGAACAGTTCATATTGGCTTGATGACAGGTACACTTATTGCGGGTGATGCTTCCCTTTGATCGCAGCCCATGCATATCTAAAATCAATGTACGGTGCCCCCGAAGGGTCAAAATAATCAAACACAAACAAATATGATCATGATATGAATATAAATGGCTATGGGGGTTAAAATTCATATTTGTTGCGTAACCTTTTTCCATGCGCATATACCGGATTGTCGGATCAGTAGCTTGATCGACTGCGTGTCGTATTACCCCGACAGCATACCCATGATCTCGATCACCTGTTTGTCTGGTCCAGACTTAGTTGTTAAATCTCATATAGTTGAAGGTTGGTAGAGGGGTTAGATAAGAAACAAATATAAGGAATATTAGTGGACATAACCTAGTGTGTATAAGTTGGGAAAATATATTATACATACCTAGGGTGCCGTTGTACTAGCAACTTCAGCGCTCCGACTGTCGTAAGTCTATGTTAAGGTAAGAGAGTTAATCTTAGCCTAAGATCTCTTATTCAACGGCACCCAGGTTAGTAGTTTCTGAAGCAAGTGAGTGAGTTAGTGTGGTTTTACGCCGCTTTTAGCAATATTCCGGCAACATCACAGCGGGGGACACCAGAAATGGGTTTCACACATTGTACGCATGTGGGGAATCGAACCCGGGTCTTCGGCGTGACGAGAGAACACTTTAACCACTAGGCTACCCCACCGCCCCTCTGAAGCACTAGCCTAAACTCTTTGTTGTGGCAGGCTCAAGTCACCTGACCGTCACATAGCCAGAATAGACAGACAGACGGACGGACAGATACACAGACAGATCTTTTCTCCGTATACGGTGACCACGGTCGAATGCTATAAGTAAAATCTGTCATGTATTTTTACCTTGGAAGGAATATCCAATTAGGCACAAATAAATCATTCCGATATTGTTGCATCATGGCAGGTTTAAAGGTTTGTTGTCCACGACGCATGTTTACTTCCATGTCGCAAACACACAAAATATGATTAAAAACCCTCTTCTACACGCTGCCATTGGCTGGATCTGCTGACAAAGCATTCCTGGACATGCACTGTCGCTCACTCGTTATTTAAAGCATCCCTAGACAAATTGGTACATGTATACCTCTCACTTGCTGGAGCATCTCGCGACCAGTCAATACCGCCCGCACGGCACACGCTAAACCATCCCACATCTCTCACTGGCTAAAGCACCCCTCGACAAACCAACATCTCTCTCACTGCCTATAAAGCACCCCTCGACAAACCAACATCTCTCACTGCCTATAAAGCTCGACAAACCAACATCTGTCACTGGCTAAAGCACCCTCGACAAACCAACATCTCTCTCACTGCCTATAAAGCACCCCTCGACAAACCAACATCTCTCAGTGGCTAAAGCACCCCTCAACAAACCGGCTTCTCTCACTGGCTAAAGCGCCCCTCGACAAACCAGCATCTCTCACTGGCTAAAGCACCCCTCGACAAACCAACATCTCTCTCTGCATATAAAGCACCCTCGACAAACCAACATTTCTTACTGGCTAAAGCCCCCTCGACAAACCAACATCTCTCACTGGCTAAAGCACCCCGCGACAAACCAACATCTCTCACTGGCTAAAGCACCCTAGACAAACCAACATCTCTCTCACTGCCTATAACGCATCCCTCGACAAACCAGCATATTTCACTGGCTAAAGAACCCTCGACAAACCAACATCTCTCACTGCCTATAAAGCACCCCTCGACAAACCAACATCTCTCACTGGCTAAAGCACCCCTCGACAAACCAACATCTCTCACTGGCTAAAGCACCCTCGACAAATCAACATCTCTCACTGGCTAAAGCACCCCTCGACAAACCAACATCTCTCACTGCCTAAAGAGCCCCCTCGACAAACCAACATTTCTCACTGGCTAAAGCACCCCTCGACAAACCAACATCTCTCACTGGCTATTTTAATGCTCCCCTCGACAAATCAACATCTCTCACTGGCTAAAGCACCCTCGACAAACCAACATCTGTCACTGGCTAAAGCACCCCTCGACAAATCAACATCTCTCACTGGCTAAAGCACCCCTCGACAAATCAACATCTCTCACTGCCTATAACGCACCCCTCGACAAACCAACATCTCTCACTGGCTAAAGCACCCCTCGACAAATCAACATCTCTCACTGCCTATAACGCACCCCTCGACAAACCAACATCTCTCACTGGCTAAAGCACCCCTCGACAAACCAACATCTCTCACTGCCTATAACGCACCCCTCGACAAACCAACATCTCTCACTGGCTAAAGCACCCCTCGACAAATCAGCATCTGTCACTGGCTAAAGCACCCCTCGACAAATCAACATCTGTCACTGGCTAAAGCACACCTCGACAAACCAACATCTCTCACTGGCTAAAGCACCCATCGACAAATCAACATTTGTCACTGGCTAAAGCACCACTCGAAGCATTCGAGACCAACTCGAGCATTCTCCTCGGCGGGTGGTGACGAAAGCTTGCAGTTTACGAAAACGGGAGATCAACATGATAAAACTAATCTAACACTTAATCTCTTAATATAATTCAGATAAACAGTTAAAATTGAAAGAAGCCCAAGTGAGCTCAGAGACTCAGAACCGGAGTAAATCTAGACTTGCTTCATATAGAGCTTTTATCCTGCAGAAAGGGCAGGGCAGAAGAGAATATCATGTACTTCAGGGGACTGTGACACAGACTATGCAGAAACGAAAACGAATAATTACGAATAGTAGGTACAGAACTTATAGGGGTATATTGTGCTGAAAACCTAAAACCGATTTGGGCGGATATCTTTGGATTTGAACTCACGTTCATATCAGTGTGAGAAATATCCATTAGCCTGCTAAGCCCGTCGCTAGTAAAACTCCAGTCGGGCCAGTAAATCTCCACAGTCACTGGCCCGACTGTCTAGTGAATTTTATGGGGTCATTTGGTAAATATATCACTCTCTCCGACTTGTTAAGTTATAAGACACTTTTAAATCATGCATGATTATGGCCTGATAACAATGACCGTCATATCAGCAGCTTAATGGTGAAACTCGTGCCTACATTCAAATTTCGCTCTACTGAATTATTCCGTGAGCTAGTAACTTTCAGACATAGCTAGCCCAACTGGCTAGCAAAATTTGGAAACTATTTCTCACACTGGTTCATATCCTGTTTGTTTTGTGTTTGTTGGTTCTTCGTGAAATCAGTAATTTGTTTGCCTTTAGGCCGTTAGATCTATCTAGCCTTCCTCCAGGCTGAATGCGAAAGCCCATGGATGTACATATAGGATTCCATCCTTTAAAGAGGCAAATCTAGATAAGCGCACAGTCTAAGGACGCCAGTCTGTTATTATATTTTTTAGAAATAATCATTTAAATTATTGATTATTACCTTAGAGTCTAGCCCTTATCATATTTTATTTCCAGTGTGAGAGATTTTGCTTTGCAGAAAGGTTTATTTAGGTTGTTCAGATGGGGGCTCAACTAGATTAACTCTGAGTTTCTGAATATATATAATTTTGATAGATACAAATATTTTATATTGGAAAAGAGCCCCCGTGAGAAGAGAGATTCAGACTTGCTCAATTTAGGGCTTTAACATTGCCGAAAGGGCGGAGGGGAAAATAATGCGGTTCGGGGAGACAGACTAGCAGCCAAGTGCTCAGTGTCCAACAGTCGCATTATCTTCCATTCAGTCCCGCACTTTCAGCAATGATGAAGTAGCAATTACTGGTCTAGATTTTCTTTAGTCTGAATCTCCGTGCTCACCTGCACTCTTTTCAATTTAGATGGAGTTGTTTGTTTCTGTATCCAAATTATATGTTCTGAGAGACCCGGCGTCAGTCTAGATTTCAGCAGTCAGCCATAATCTTCAACGCCCGTCCCGGCTGTGCCGCACTCGGCTAAAGACTGCTTCCATTTCCCAGTTTATACAGCCCATATACAGTATACATACACATGCCCTGTCAGCTCTTGAGGGGTTCCTTTACATAATTACTTCTTAAAATCTATAACCGTATTCATAACTTCCGTTTCGGTGAATTAACAGTGAAGTCTGCACAGTCCGAATGAGAGTAATGGCTGGAGTAGGGGTTGGCTCCCATGTGCCGTGTGCCGGTAGTCACTGTGAAGAGCCAGTCACCGAGAACCTGAGGAGGGTTGGGTTACCTAGACTGGCGGCAAGTCTCCGTCATTGTATTCCCATGGCTGCGGCTGGAGGTAACTCGACCCGCCCGTATCTCACCAGCTGTCAACAGAAATCTCGCGCCGACTTCTTGCGTGAAATGAAAAACTTTTGCAATGTTCTTCACTTCGTTAAACATGTATCATGTGTTTTTTAAGAATTATTAGTTAAATACATCGTTTTATCAGCAAAACGGGAAGTGTATTATTTGTTTAAGGTTGATAACACGTATATGACCACATTTTATGTAATCTGAGAACCTTCACATCATTTCTATTTAGTCCAGAATGCACGGTTTCCAGGCATAATAGCCTGGAAATCTCTGTGCTGTTTATACATGGGGAAACTCCCAACAAAACTTCGGTCATACTGTGTGGTCTAATCAAGCAGGAACGTTTGCCGAAATAATTAAACAATGTCATTATTACTTATTCCTTTTTAACTTACATATTAGACCCATTATACCTTTTTTCACAAATGCACCCTGGTCACGGCTTTAACTATGTATCGTGTAGTAACGAAGGGCAACCTGCTATATGTACTATATACATTACAGAATACAGAGCGCATCAACGCCCACTTCGGTGATGTGTTACAGTATGTTTGATCGTAAGTGAACTATTGCATGACGTCGTGTACACTGGAACGTGTATCATGATTAATGCTGTATGCATCGTGCGTAACGAATCTCCATGTCATGTTTTCATCACTCTGTTTTGGAAAGATTCGGTCACCGTGAAATTGCAGGAATATTGCTTGTAGCGACGTAAAACTAAATTCACTCACTTCGATTCCTGCATAACATTGGGTCAGTACTTCGTATGGAACCCATTCAGTTATTGCTCCGCCGCCGTGATACGGCCACAGAAGTACTTATTTCCAAGGCGTTCCGACTAGCACCTTTACCTGTCAGGTAGATGGTATTTTACCTGTCGGTATCCCGTACCTGGGATGGTGTGTCGTTACCTGAACTACGGTATACCCCCGTACTTCGGTCCTGACGATATGGGATGAGCGAGAGGTACAGTGTCAGTACCCGGGGGCCCTTGGAACTCTACCGTAGTTCATCCAGCAAACACAAGACGATGATCTTCGTTCAATAGTTTTTATTGAAACTGTGTTGCTGGTCAACCTACTCTATGGTCACTCTATAAGACTTCAGCCGCAAAGCTTCAGTCTTAAGCCAAAATGCTGGTGCTTCAAGATAATTTCTCAGACGGTTCCTAGTGACCAACAGCAAGAGCAGGCCCGCACCAGACTCCCGTTTCTGAGCTTTGCTCCCGCTTAAACCTGGGTTCCTACGTCACAGCCAACACCCTTTTCCATTTTTTCTATTGGTCAATAACCCACAATTTGACTATCTATTACTCTCCCCCACCTCTATATCGTACCCCCACTACCATATTTGTACGACCGTGAGGTGGATTCCAAGAATCTCAAAGTCTCTCTCCCCTAACCATATAGGGCTCGTAGAATACCAGGAACTGGTGGCCAGGTCCCCGGCCAGGTCGCTCCATCTTGCTAGTATAGTAGTTTTTCCTCTATCTAAGCTATGACTCACTTTATCCTGCACTCACCAGCTCCAGCGACCTACTTTCATGTTCATTACCTACGTTACTGACTTTCTACTTAACCTCCCACCTTACAACGTTACCAATCACTTCATATCTTAAATATTTTATTAAAACTCTCACAATTTGTATCTTCTGCCCCCTTAATCCCCTGTCATTAATAATGTTAATTGTATATCTCTTATTGTAATAAGGACCATAATCTCATGCCTATAACACGCCTTACAACGTTACCAATCACTTCATATCTTAAATATTTTATTAAAACTCTCACAATTTGTATCTTCTGCCCCCTTAATCCCCTGTCATTAATAATGTTAATTGTATATCTCTTATTGTAATAAGGACCATAATCTCATGCCTATAACACGACCCCCCTTCCAACGAAGAGTGTATCCCCACACTCTATAGGACTGTGACGTCGAGACCCAAGCTATTTGTTTTTGATTTCCTTTAATTACGTATTTTACCTTGTTCTTGTTGTGACCATGGGGTTTATTAACCGCAACCATACAAATACAGACATAAGTTACAACATCAAGCACAAATTATTATTATCAATATGGTTTAAGTACAATTTTCTATGTCTAACAAGAACAATATATATGAACCGGACGGAATACATGTAAAATGGCTAATATGTCAATAATAATATTATAGAGATATAATTTTGGCTTCCCTTGACGACGCGGTTGGGTAGGGGTTTTTTTTTTTGTTTTTTTTTGTTTGTTTATTGACCCAGCATCCCCGATTGACTGGCCCCTGGGTGTCAAAGTTTCCACTCAGGGTCTACCTTCGAGGACCCCCAGGTACAACCATCCCAGTGGCCCTGGCTTTGAGGGGGTAGAACAACAACTTTAATTTCATGACCAGTTGTTCTACTGGGTATGGGCCATCCGTCTCTTAATACTGGAGACGAGGCGTTCAGGAAGGTCAGGCAATGCTTCTGACGATAAGGGATGTGCGAGAGGTACAGTGTCAGTACCCGGGGCCCTTGGAACTTTACCGTAGTCCGTCCAGCAAACACAAGACGATGATCTTCGTTCAATAGTTTTATTGACACTGTGTTGCTGGTTAACCTACTCTATGGTCACTCTATAAGACTTCAGCCGCAAAGCTTCAGTCTTAAGCCAAAATGCTGGTGCTACAAGATAATTTCTCAGACGGTTCCTAGTGACCAACAGCAAGAGCAGGCCCCGCACCAGACTCCCGTTTCTGAGCTTTGCTCCCTGCTTAAACCTGGGTTCCTACGTCACAGCCAACACCCTTTTCCATTTTTTTCTATTGGTCAATAACCCACAATTTGACTATCTATTACTCTCCCCACCTCTATATCGTACCCCCACTACCATATTTGTAATGACCGTGAGGTGGATTCCAAGAATCTCAAAGTCTCTCTCCCCTAACCATATAGGGCTCGTAGAATACCAGGAACTGGTGGCCAGGTCCCCGGCCAGGTCGCTCCATCTTGCTAGTATAGTAGTTTTTCCTCTATCTAAGCTATGACTCACTTTATCCTGCACTCACCAGCTCCAGCGACCTACTTTCATGTTCATTACCTACGTTACTGACTTTCTACTTAACCTCCCACCTTACAACGTTACCAATCACTTCATATCTTAAATATTTTATTAAAACTCTCACAATTTGTATCTTCTGCCCCCTTAATCCCCTGTCATTAATAATGTTAATTGTATATCTCTTATTGTAATAAGGACCATAATCTCATGCCTATAACACGCCTTACAACGTTACCAATCACTTCATATCTTAAATATTTTATTAAAACTCTCACAATTTGTATCTTCTGCCCCTTTAATCCCTGTCATTAATAATGTTAATTGTATATCTCTTATTGTAATAAGGACCATAATCTCATGCCTATAACACGCCTTACAACGTTACCAATCACTTCATATCTTAAATATTTTATTAAAACTCTCACAATTTGTATCTTCTGCCCCCTTAATCCCCTGTCATTAATAATGTTAATTGTATATCTCTTATTGTAATAAGGACCATAATCTCATGCCTATAACACTTAAAGCTACAAAACCATACAAACGCATGCAGTGCACACAGAGAACACAACTATGAGGTACAGTATAACAAACGAAACCATTTATTTCATAACACAAAGAAACATTTGTGCATACATAAATGTAAGTTTATGATACATATCATAAATACAAAGGATATTTGAAGTACTTGATCACTTGGAGGAAAGTATAATAATGCACAAGACATGATCCTCTACATGATCCTTATAACTACAGGGATAAGAAAATAATAACAAGATAAGAACAAACAAGAGGTAGACTATGCGTTGTCTTTATACATTTCACAAAAGCTTTTGAAATTAACTTATACGTGTTCTAAACACTGTGCTATCATTATATGTTTTGTTACTCATCATATATATATATGATTCATGATATATCTAGTTTTATGTAGTTTTTAGAATATTGTCACTGTTTCTGTATGGAACGTTTGCACAATAAATATTTTATCTCTTATCTCTGTACCTGTTAAAATGTTGAATATGATTTATGTATTCGTCTGTAACAGCAAGCGTACATCTAGACTAAGGCTTAGTCTCTGAATATATACTCAGCGTCATTAATGAAGGGTCAAGCTATTGGTGACACTATTTCTTAAAAGTTGTAAAATCTTCGTTTCTGTTTGAAATATATACAATGGACGTGTTATTGGTAACATGACTTCTTAAAAGTTGTAAAATCTTCGTATTTCTTTGAAATATATACAGCTGAATGCTTTACAAACTGTCTTAACAGTATGGAAAAATACATCAAGCCGTTGAAATGTCATTATTACATTCTTTAACGTCCGCTACATTCTGTTACACATGGCACAATCTTTATTCAAATTGTCAATATGGAAATCCACCTGCTACTTAATGTCAGTGATTTGCACGTGCAACTCGCTCTATCCATGGAAAGTGGAGGTCAGTACACATGCATAAATGCCTTTTCACTGTTGAGGTTCTTGAGAGGCATATAGAAGTTGGTATTTAAGTATAAGACAAAATGTTAGGGATGTCAACTTCTTCTTTATTGTATACACAACGTTCCTGGGCTATTCCTTACCCCTTCGTCAGGTTAAACAACAGTATATACAGTACAACCACAAATTATTGAGAATTTTAAGATTGTAATTTTTTATATTTGGTTCACTCATTACTCACGTATTAAATGGGAATATTAGCAGAACATAACTCCAGATTCAAAGACAGGTGAACAGTTAGTATTTTGTCAAGTCACCATGGGCAGCAATGCAGGCTTCAATGCCGCGGGGCATACTACTGATCAAAGAAGTTAGAAAGTCGTGGTCCATGTTGTCCCAATATCGGACCACCTCTTCTATCATTTCAGCAATTTTTGTCAGATTTTGCTTTTGACACTTTCCTTCATAAGTCCCAGAACATTTTCTATTGATTTAGGTCAGGGCTATAGCTTGGCCAATCTAATAATGTCATATTGTGGGTCAGAAACCAGGCCTGTGAATGCTTTGAACGATGTTTTGGGTCGTTGTCGTGCTGAAAAATCCAAACATTTCCATAGAACACGTGAGCAAATGGAAGTAAATGTTCCTCGAGAATATCTGTGTACCGCTCACTGTTCATATTCCCTTCAATACACAGAGGGCGTTGCCCCTAACACAGATATGCCACCCTACACGTTACATTTCGGATTGTACTTTGGGCGCTGATACAAAGTTGTTTTCAGTTTGTTTGGTCCAGAATTTCAGTGTATTAGGAAACAGCCACACAGAACTTTCATCTGAAAAAATCACATTGTCCCAGTTAAAATTTCTATGCTGTAAGCACCAGTTCAACCTTCGCTCCTTTTGTTCAGGTTTCATGATCGGTGATAGAAATCCTCGACTTTTCTGCCAACCCATTGCATGCAGCTCAGTTCTAATTGTCTCCATACAGACAGCCACGGTCCCTCTATCAATCATATCCAGCCTTAAGTTTTCTAAACTCCTTCGTTTGTTTTTAGAAACAAGAATACTAAGCCGCCTCCTGTCACCGACAGTCAATTTTCTGGGCCTACCTGCGCCTCCCTGGTGCTCAATGCCATATCCATTTGCAATATTTTTCAAAACACGATAAACAGTGGACAAAGGGATGCCTGTTCTACTTGAAATCACTTTAGCTGATGTGATGTCCTTGTTATAATACTCTAAAATCAACTTCCTCTTCTCTTAATCATCCAAACTGAGGATCACTGAAAATGTCGTCTGCTAGCAAGTAAACAAAGGGGGATAACTCTTCACAAACTAATGAAAAAAGATTAACGGAGTTGTCTCTCTTGAATGAAACCAAGCACTTGATAGCTGGTCAAGGTTGTTTATACTAGAAATCCAATTAAACATATTCCTAAAATTCTCAATATTTTCTGGTCATACTATGCAATAAATAGGGGATTATAAGATGAAAGAGACTAAAATATACTGGTCTAATAGGTGAACATTTTGTAACATTGCAGGGAGGGCTGAGCAGGTTGGGCAATAATGTGGTTCAGACACTGAGACATACTAGCGTACGGCGTAACGATGGCCTTACTGAGTGTTTTGATTGTCCTATTGGACTAAAACAGGGCTGTATATTAAACCTCATTCTATGTACTACTTCATCAATGAGTTGGCTGCCGATGATTTTGATAGATGTTGTAGAGGAGTACAATTACTCCCTGATGTACATCAACTGTTTCTTCTGATGGTGTTTCTTTTATGTGTGATCCAGTAAGTGGGTTACAAGCGCAACTTAATATTCTACATAACTACTGTTGAACATGGAAGTTAAATGCCAACCTTTCGGAAACAAAAACAAAGTGTATTATCGTAATGAACTTTTTGAAGTTGTTTCATCATATCGGTACCTTGGACTGTTGATGACTCCGTCATTAGAATTAACAACAAAAGTAACACATTTGGCGTTAAACGGGGAAAAAGGCATTAATGAATGTTTTCAATTTGGTTTTGACATAATGAAAAGTCTACTCAGAACATTTTCCCAGATATTTGCTTAAAAATAAAAACCCATTTTGCTTTATGTACGCAAGATATGGGTCTATTAATGAATTCTTTTGTTAAATTGATCTTATACAGTACGTATGAGAGAGAGGTTTATTCACTTCCTATACTGCCTTTTATTACAATGAACATTTGACTTTCCGTTCGGAATCTGAAACAGAATAACATATACTGATTCCTGAAACATTCAGGAATTGCTATAGTACGACATGATGAGTACATGCTTGCATGAACACTTGCTTCAGTTTGCATTCTTCCTTTTCAGCCATGTTACTTTGACATAAAGGCAGAACATAGTATATCCAAGTAAAATTGTGTCCAAGGTTGAAGGATGCCTTATATAATTTATTATCTGGGGCAACATAAGCCTCAAATTCACAAGGCTTATATGCTTTAAATGAAGTGTCTGTGTGTTTAATGGTGTCGAGCCTCGTCAAACTGGCATTTGCTCTCCCTTTCCTTTTCTAACTAAGATAACCCGTGAATATTCGGGTTGATCTTCAGTAACCCATGCTTGCCAACTAACTGGATCGGTTGGTCAGACTCGCTTACTTACACATGTCATAGTCTCCCAATTGCGTTGATCGATGTTCATGCTGTTGATCACTGGATTGCCTGGTACAGACTCGATTATTTACACACCGCCGCCATATAGCTGGAATATTGCTGGAGTGCGGCGTAAATTTAAACTCACTCACTCACTCTAACTAACATACACATACCCACGTGTGGCACACTCATCCAGTCAAGAATTATACGATCCGAAATGCTTCCTGACATGAAAGAAAATGTAGTCTTCCACCACCTTCACAAAATAGTCGTTCCTGAAATATACATGAATAAAATGACAGCACTTTTATCAGAGCTAAAGCCACGTACAAACAATAGAACAATTCTATTTTAAATACATGTACCTTATAACCTTCAGTCACATACCTTGGACGTCCACTCTGTAGTACAGCATCCGGAAGTACCAAATTTCTTTTGGTTATATGATACAGTCTGAAAATAGTATGACTATGCATGAAGTGTGTATATTTCATGGTAGTGCATGCTGGAACTCTACCTGGTAATTATGTATGAAACACTCATTCTTTAGAATCACTTGTTTCTTATTACTGACACCAACCATCATCATGAACAACACGTTTTTTTTAAATTTCACTGTATCCTATCATTACCTTGGACCTCTTGTCCTGATCACTAATTTCGATTCCATCGCCTGCACAAGTATGGCATACCCCTGAAATGATAATCATTCTACCATTGTTACATACTCTCTTTACAAATTTACGCACACAATATTGAACAATATGAACATATCGGCATTAGTTAGATTAGACAAATTGCACTTTGGAACAGATGTAGAGGCATACAATGTAACAACTGTGTTTGATCATTTATATCGACACAATGCCCAACAAATAGCAGCGTTCGAAATACCTGCCTGCCCTACCGCCCGGGACGGGATATTTTCAACACGGACTGCCACATTCTCAAATTCACCTGCCCCACGGTCGGGTTAAAATTTAGACATGTATATGAAGATAATCATCATACATCAGTATTAGTTCACTCGTAAAAATAAATTGATGATAAACTACGTCGCTTGTATTATTTGCGGGCATGTGAGTTTTGGTCAGGGCTGGCAAGTTTTACATCTAACCAGTCCTGTGGTCTGGCTGTAATTTTTGGGAGTTGCAAATAGTCATAGTCATTTCTGACAAAAAGTTATGAAGTCACAGTACAGTAATACTTACAACGGTGTTGAGGTGGGACATTGCTCTGCTCCTCTCAAGTTTCTTTCCTTTAAAGAAGAGCAGATGCCGCTCATACTCATTCGGTACTTCTGATGTTGTTTCTGTCGGATAATTGTACAACCATGGAACATCTTCTTCAATTACTTTTTCCACCTGAAGGTTCGAAAAGAAAATCTTGTTGCAAAGGTTGTCCAGTGTGCATAAATACTAGTGCAATACTAAAGAAGAAAAGGTGATTAACATCAGAATCAACATCCAATCATTCCATTCATGTACATCCCCTAATTAGTAACTTACAGTTATGCCAGTATATATTTAAGCTGATGAAGAAGTTGAATATATTTCCATATTCATACCACGTTCCAATGTCTTCAGCTCTTCCAGATCATCAGCAAGTATAGTCACCTGCTGATCACCGAATTGTATTAAAGAAACATATTCATTAAAACAGTATGCTAACTCCATGGAATCTCTCAAACTTTACACACACACCTCACCCCACCCCCTCACACACATATACACACTCTCTCGCTCTCTCAAACACACACACATACACACACACACACACACACACACTTCCCCCAATTTACCCATTTCTGGAAAAATGATATACCCACGCAAAGCTGTTCTTCTCGCTGTCGCCTTTTCCGCACATCCTTCGCTGAAATAGTAGTGAATTAGAATTAGTTCCTCGTACATCCAATGCTGCACAAGCTCACTGAGGTATAACAGTTCATTGGTTATAAATTATGCCTAAAACACAGTCGTAATTGTTCAGTGTTAGTAACAGGTACTTTGAAAATGCTTTGGCAGCTTTCGTTTATAATTGTCACAAGTGAAAGGTAGCATACCGTTTCAGTTGAACCTCAGGAGACTGCTTCTAAATGAAACAGAAACGTGTTTTATTCATGCACAAACAAAAGAACACTGTATTCTTTTACAAAACATTCCATATTTTTTATATGCTCATCCATGCTCTAACCTCTTACAGTTACCGATATGTCATTGATTAGTTTCATGTACCCGTGAATGGATCTTCGCTGACGTATGTCCAGGTCGTCTTGTCCGGGTCGTCTTGTCCAGGTCGTCTTGTCCGGGTCGTCTTGTCCAGGTCGTCTTGTCCAGGTCGTCTTGTCCGTTTCAACGGCAGCGGTTGGTCAGCACACCATCAATCGGAAAATATTTCCTGATATAGAAACATAACATACGTATTTCTATGGCTGTATATCATTACCACAATTATTACTTACAATTGATTACTGATTAAATTACGTCAGTTTCACATTCACTTATGAAGCCCGAAAATGTGCACATGAATACAACATACACAGTGATCGGAATCAGGCGCGTATCAAGTCAATTCTTTCGTGTAAACCCGATACGTCGCGCAGCTATATAGGTAGATAGTTTTGAGGGCTTGCCCAACTTTCATGGGGATCGTAAACAAAAATCATGTGTAAGCCCGGAGTTTTTTTAATGGTAGCTGCGCCCCTGGGAATATCCTCATCGCAAAGTTGTGGAGATAAAGTGGTCTATTGACTTCGACATAGCGAGATATTTCTCATGTTGGTATATTTGCTCTAGTGTAAAGACCATGCCATGTGGAACCATGTAGATGTGTGACATTGATTCATATAGTCAATGAGCCTTTATTAATAACTGGGTATATCTGTATCTGTTTACTTACCGTTTCAGTGTTTTTCAATGGCCATATTTAGTTCCGTTGTTACATACACCTGTATCAATCTGGATTGTCAATCTTTGTTATTAGAGCCACGTTCCTCATTCTGAACATAATACATGCAACTCTGCTAAACGTATTTCCACGCTTCGTGAAATGGAAAACTATGTATTTCAATCTAGGACACATATTATGTCCTACCGCCGGAACTTGCTCTCGCAGTCCGTATCTTCTTGGTACGTCATGTGTGGTATTCTGAAATGGAAAGCGTTTTCGTGCAAGCATGTGTAAATAAATACCTGTTCTATCAGAACGTGTGTCTATCTGTCTATGTTCTATCAACGTCACAATCTTACTGAATACCCAAATAGACGTACCTTCCGTTGCATATCCTTCCCTGCATTCACAATTTCTTCAGCAATGAAAGAACGGCAACTGCTCGGGTCAACCTGCAAACATGTCATGATTGCTCTTTTTAGACATACATATATCAGTGTTTAAAACTCCAAAAATTCCAAGCCAGACAGTCTGACTGGTAACTTTAAATAAATAATATAATAAATTAAAGAGTGGAAAGTCATCTGGTCCAGATTATATAATACCAGAATTACTAAAATCATCACTCAAGTATATATTGCCTTACTTAGTAAAACTCCTCAACAAAATCCTTGATATAGGTGTTTTCCCCAACGGCTGGGGAAGTGGCACTATTATTCCTATACATAAAAGCGGCTGTCACAAAGACCCGAATAACTACCGGGGAATTACCTTAAACAGTGTGTTTGGAAAGGTTTTCACATCTATCCTTAACAAGCGCCTATCGACGTGGACTGAAATTAATCACAAGATATGTGAAGAACAAGCAGGATTTCGTCAGGGCTACTCTACTACGGACAACATCTTCACACTAACTGCCTGCGTACAGAAATATCTCAGTAAAAGAAAAGGTCGCTTATATGTTGCTCTAATTGACTTTAGGAAAGCATTTGATTCTATCAATAGAACAAAACTGATGGGCGTACTTCGAAACATCAACCTGGGTGGAAAAATGCTTCACATTTTCGAATCTATGTATTCAGGAGTGTCAGCTTCTGTTAGATGTAGTGGAGGATCGTACACGCAAGTCTTTGATTGTCCAGTTGGTCTCAAACAAGGATGTGTTCTTAGTCCGGTCCTTTTCTCTCTGTTCATAAATGGACTTGCCGATATGATATTACAGGAGTGCAAAGGCGGAGTACAGCTATACCCAGATCTATACGAACTATTTCTACTGCTGTTTGCTGACGACGTAATCCTAATGTCTGACAGGGTCAATGGTCTCCAGCAACAGCTCAACATCCTGTCTACATTCTGTGACACATGGGGCCTGTCAGTTAACCTACAGAAGACAAAGGTTGTCGTCTTTAGAAGAGGGGGAATCCTTAGACGTTGTGAAAAATGGTTTTACAACGGCAAAGAGATCGAGCCTGTGACAAGCTACAAATATCTAGGGATCATGCTAACACCATCCCTGTCTCTGCGCCAATCCGCCCTTCGCCTTGCAACTAACGGCAAACGTTCCTCAGTGAACATCTTACGTATAATGTGGGCATATGGAAAGTTACCATTCAAGACCTATTTCAAATATTCGACACCAAAATAAAGCCCATCCTGTTATACGGAAGTGAAATATGGGGACACACACGAGTAGAGGCAACTGAGAGAGTTCAATATTTTGCTTGTAAACGCTACATTGGAACCGGTACAAACACACCAAATGCTATGGCCCTTGGAGAGTGTGGACGTCATCCTCTGTATGTGGATAGTGCCGTCAGATGCATCAAGTACTGGATCAGACTCCTTCATCTCCCGTCCCATCGACTACCACGCAAGGCATATGACATGTTGTATAATCTGGACAATGTAGGTCGACATACATGGTGTTCCGACGTTAGAACCCTACTACAAAATGTTGGAATGGGATATGCTTGGGCTTCACAAGATGTTGGTGTTCCGGAATATTTTGTTAAGGACTTTAAAGTCTACAGATAGACAGAGGCCGGATATCAAATATTCCCCGTGAGCAACGTATCTGCCCACGCTGTGATCGATATGAAATCGAAGATCTTTATATATGATATGTCCTTCCCTTGACACCATCAGAAAAGCTATTCTACCAAGTTATGTGATCAGGAACCCATCAGTACACATGTTCTCAAAACTTATGGCAACAACTTCACACTCTGTGCTTAGAAAATTAATGCCATTCATTCATGTTGCTTTTAAGAAGCGAAAATGATCGTTTATAATATCACCCATATTATTATTATTGTATTATGTATTTGGGCCTATGGCCACACATGCATTATGGAAATAAAACTAACTTTAAAAAATTACCAGTCCGGACACAAGCTTGCCTGTCTGGTTTTCAACAATAAAAAACTGTAACTGCCATTCAATGTTTGTAGGCATCGCAACGAACTACATAGCACTGATAGGCAATGGGCCCAGTTTGGGTAAACTGAAAGTACATGTGTTATGATTGGTTATCATAACATGAACTGTACAATCGTATGTTGTTTAACATAATTTTCATATACCTTAAACACCTCAAACTGACGACACGAGAACCTGTCTGATATTATGAAATATTTACTTGGGGGTAAACATATCTGCCAGACCATGCACCGGACAGGCTACTTTTGATATTTGACCGTCCGAGATGAAAATAGACCCTTCCGGACGGTCGGACAGGCGGGAATTTTAAACGCTGCATATATATCAGTTTGCTGTCTGTCCGTCATAAGTAAAATACAATGTATATTGAACGGAAACAGATAATTGAACTATCGAAATGGGCAATACAAAGTAGTTGATATGGGCGAATACCATAATGGTCACGTCTACACCTGACGCATCCACCAATTTTTACTGCAGTACTCTTTTATGAACACGTGACCCTGTTCGTGTGCGTGCCTGTTCACGGTTGAAGCCACCAATTCCAATATCACAATGTAACACTACACAGAGCTGTTTTGACACGAAATGTCCGGCAAAATTCATCGACACCAGCTGACCTTAGTCCCATCAGCTCTTGAAAGAAATCTTCGTGCCTTGAGAAGTCAACCCCAGAATGTTCAGCTATGGTGGCTGATTAGGTCCATCGCTTTCTCGCCTTAAAATTCGGAGGCGAGAAAGCGAGAAAGCGATATCACGAGACGAGGAAGCGATAACACGAGACGAGAAAGCGATAGCACGAGACGAGAAAGCGATAACGCGAGACGAGAAAGCGATAACACGAGACGAGAAAGCGATAGCACGAGATGAGAAAGCGATACCATTACGCGAGAAAGCGATAAAGCGAGAAAGCGATAGAGCGAGAAAGCGATATACCAAGGCGAGAAAGCGATATAGCGAGAAAGCGATAGAGCGATAAAGCGAGAAAGCGATAGAGTGAGAAAGCGATATACCAAGGCAAGAAAGCGAGAAAGCGATAGAGCGAGAAAGCGAGAAAGTGATAGAGCAAGAAAGCGAGAAAGCTAGAAAGCGAGAAAGCGATAGAGCGAGAAAGCGATATTTCACATAATTCTGCCCTGTCTGCACATGACGTCTAACCTGCGTGTGATTTAATCCAACAGGAGGCTTTATTGTCTCGTGATATCGCTTTCTCGCTTTCTCGCCTCCAAATTTTAAGGCGAGAAAGCGATGGCCCTAATCAGCCACCATATTCAGCAGCTGGGTGCCATGTTGGTACAGCAATGGCGCAGGTTGCTTGAAGCTAGGTTCATGGGTGTTAGGCAGTCGATGACACAACGTTGCCTTCCTGGTGTACCCCAGGCGCACCTTAATGCCTAATCCTGTTTAAGTGTACGCTCATTACGTCCGTAAAATAGCCACATGTATCGGTTAACATCACACTCTGTTCTGTTTGGGTATGTTTGGGACATATAGTAACACATGTGAAGTTTGTTCTTTTTGTTCAGAACATTAGACCTTTTTGTCCTTCCTGCATTCGTTCCAAGCATGCGATGCTCAGTGTGACCCTTACATTAGCAAATATACTTTCATTTATGTAAAAATTTAAATATTTTCTGAATAGTAGCTGAATAAGCAAAAGTGAAATATGCAGCCATTAATTCAGTAAAACGTTTACAAAACCCTTTTCAACACATCATTGTACTCACTATGCACACGTCAACCCCACAGCTGGTAGTGTCCTGTGTTGTGTACCCATGACCGACTTCTACGTTGAAGTGTGTTGGGTCAATGGCATCATCCGGTACATTCTGAAGCCTGTATTCCATGTACTCCCTTCATAGAAACATACCAAAGCAATGAGAGTAGAACCCGACAGATAACTCAACAATGAATAGACATAGACTAGGAGGCGTGAAGGTAGTTACCCTCTGTATGTGTGCGTGCGTGCAAGTATAATGTCCTCGTAGGTGTCAGAACAGGGCATGTACTTAGTCAACAATCATACCTTGTAATGTTGACCACCTCTTCATCAAATGTCCGGTTCATGGGGTCATAGAAACGCATTTGTTTGGTTTGTACATCCAAAACCTGAGTTAGAAGAATAAGTGTTATACTATTATATGTCAATACACCTGGCGTTCCCCTTTCCCACTGAATAAGACATTTGCTCCAAAAATACAATATAAGGCTGCTGAAACGCCGGAAACACATCACTATTGGCGATAACCACAGATTACGACAAGTTACATTTAGTCATGACATCTGGATCAGACTCGGTTACAGGAAATCACAAAAGTTTAAACACTGATGAAATTAAACACGCGTCCCAGACACATATAGCTTATAAGTCACCACTCTTACTGTCTTAAATACCCAGGAAATACCAATTACCAACAATGTCCAATGGCTGCCCTGTCTATGAATCGGTATAAACACTTTTTCTGCGTCTGAGAGTTATTCCTGAAATATAGCGAATATCGTCTGTTACATTTGGAACAATATTCGTTCTGAGGTGCCATCTTCATAATGCAGTAGTATTGTGCAACATAGCAGTTACATAGTGTTGGAATCGCCATATTGTGGCATTACACAACAAACAAACAAATTATAATGCGATCAACAATGAATTTGTTATATTCGTAGGAAATAATTCAATTCCATAATTAGTCATTGCCGACGTTTATCAACTGTTACAGTGTATATTATCTCACAGGTATGTACTGTACTCAATATCAGTTCATCACATTTTGTAGAAGTGCCACTCTGTGACTCCTTCCCGACTTGAAATTTCGCCATCCCTCTATAACCTGAGTTGATAAAGCTACATTTCGTTCCTTACACTGAAGCAAATAACACGAAAAAAAAGAACATGTTATATATTCAAGGACGAATATTGTTTACCGTATGTAATTGTATACATAAACACAACATTCAGTCATATTGTATATTCTTTGAACAAACGAGTCGACATCTTGTATTGTTGTTATTTCTAAATTGTCTTGTAGGTTAAAAATCCTTCCACCCACCTCTCGTCCTTGACACAGCACATACAGGAAGGCATTTATTATCTGCAAAAGAAACGTATTTACTTTTATTGTTACTTGGGTTCTTTCTTTTATCAGCGTGTATTAACTGCTTATACTGTCTTTTATACATACCTGATCATTCACCCAGCCAACCATCCATCTCATCTCTTTCTCTATTTTGTCTCTCATTTGGTCTTTGGTTTCTTTCGGAAGCCTTGGTGCTATCGTCAGGATATCCAGTTTTGAAACTCTGTAGGGACCCGTGGACACGACTATGTCGTCCAGTAGTCTGTTATCATTGCAGATATCTTGAAACTGAAAATAATGACATCAAAGCTATTATGAAAACAACGGTTTAGCTGTATCAGGCAAGGTTATTCTGTTCTTCACATTATGTACTTTTAAGTCACAAGTGTACCGCACCGTAACCATTAAATCATTACATCATCTCTGATGACGCTTTGCATAGAGACCAGCCCATGAAGTAGGGTACCTATGTACCCTTGAAGAGGGGGTAGCCAGTGACTTGCATTACTTTATTAGACGGTCAAATGGTTGAGGAAGACAATGATGTTATTTCCAACCCGTATTTTCAAGTATTTCCATACAAAAATTGCCCCGCTCCCAAATGTGCCGTCCATATTTCAAGCTATTTCTATAGTGACGCTTTGCATAGAGACCCCCCATGATGTAGGGTACCTATGTACCCTTGAAGAGGGGTTGGGGTGTGACTTGTATTACTTGATTAGATGGTCAAATGGTTAAGGAAGACAATAATGTTATTTCCAACCCGTATTTTCAAAAAAATTCCATTAAAAAAATGCCCCGCTCCCAAATGTGCCGTCCATATTTCAAGCTATTTCTATAGTGACGCTTTGCATAGAGACCCCCCATGATGTAGGGTACCTATGTACCCTTGAAGTAGGTGCAAGGAGTGACTTATATTACTTTATTAGATGGCCAAATGGTTAAGGAAGACAATAATGTTATTTCCAACCCGTATTTTCAAGTATCTCCATACAAAAAATGCCCAGCTCCCAATTGTGCCGTCCATATTTCAAGCTATTTCTATAGTGACGCTTTGCATAGAGACCCCCCATGATGTAGGGTACCTATGTACCCTTGAAGAGGGGTTGGGGTGTGACTTGTATTACTTGATTAGATGGCCAAAAGGTTGAGGAAGACAATAATGTTATTTCCAACTCGTATTTTCAAGTATTTCCATACACACAATGCCCCGCTCCCAAATGTGCCGTCCATATTTCAAGCTATTTCTATAGTGACGCTTTGCATAGAGACCCCCCGTGATGTAGGGTACCTATGTACCCTTGAAGTAGGTGCAAGGAGTGACTTATATTACTTTATTAGATGGCCAAATGGTTAAGGAAGACAATAATGTTATTTCCAACCCGTATTTTCAAGTATTTCCATACAAAAAATGCCCCCGCTCCCAAATGTGCCGTCCATATTTCAAGCTATTTCTATAGTGACGCTTTGCATAGAGACCCCCCGTGATGTAGGGTACCTATGTACCCTTGAAGAGGGGTAAGGGTATGACTTGTATTACTTCATTAGATGGCCAAAAGGTTGAGGAAGACAATAATGTTATTTCCAACCCGTATTTTCAAGTATTTACATTCAAAAACTGCCCCGCTCTCAAATGTGCCGTCCATATTTCAAGCTATTTCTATAGTGACGCTTTGCATAGAGACCCCCCATGATGTAGGGTACCTATGTACCCTTGAAGTAGGTGCAAGGAGTGACTTGTATTACTTTATTAGATGGCCAAATGGTTGAGGAAGACAATAATGTTATTTCCAACCCGTATTTTCAAGTATTTCCATACACACAATGCCCCGCTCCCAAATGTGCCGTCCATATTTCAAGCTATTTCTATAATGACGCTTTGCATAGAGACCAGCCCATGATGTAGGGTACCTATGTACCCTTGAAGAGGGGGTAGCCAGTGACTTGCATTACTTTATTAGACGGTCAAATGATTGAGGAAGACAATAATGTTATTTCCAACCCGTATTTTCAAGTATTTCCATACAAAAAATGCCCCCGCTCCCAAATGTGCCGTCCATATTTCAAGCTATTTCTATAGTGACGCTTTGCATAGAGACCACCCATGATGTAGGGTACCTATGCACTCTTGAAAAGGGGCTAGGGGGTGACTTGTATTACTTGATTAGATGGTCAAATGGTTAAGGAAGACAATAATGTTATTTCCAACCCGTATTTTCAAGTATTTCCATACACACAATGCCCCGCTCCCAAATGTGCCGTCCATATTTCAAGCTATTTCTATAATGACGCTTTGCATAGAGACCCCCCGTGTTGTAGGGTACCTATGCACTCTTGAAGAGGGGCTAGGGGGTGACTTTTGTTACTTCATTAGATGGCCAAATGGTTAAGGAAGACAATAATGTTATTTCCAACCCGTATTTTCAAGTATTTCCATTAAAAAACTGCCCCGCTCCCAAATGTGCCGTCCATATTTCAAGCTATTTCTATAGTGACGCTTTGCATAGAGACCCCCCATGATGTAGGGTACCTATGTACCCTTGAAGTGGGTGCAAGGAGTGACTTATATTACTTTATTAGACGTCCAAATGGTTGAGGAAGACAATAATGTTATTTCCAACCCGTATTTTCAAGTATCTCCATACACACAATGCCCCGCTCCCAAATGTGCCGTCCATATTTCAAGCTATTTCTATAGTGACGCTTTGCATAGAGACCCCCCATGATGTAGGGTACCTATGTACCCTTGAAGAGGGGTAAGGGTGTGACTTGTATTACTTCATTAGATGGCCAAAAGGTTGAGGAAGACAATAATGTTATTTCCAACCCGTATTTTCAAGTATTTCCATTCAAAAACTGCCCCGCTCCCAAATGTGCCGTCCATATTTCAAGCTATTTCTATAGTGACGCTTTGCATAGAGACCAGCCATCATGTAGGGTACCTATGTACCCTTGAAGAGGGGGTAGCCAGTGTTTTGCATTACTTTATTAGACGGTCAAATGATTGAGGAAGACAATAATGTTATTTCCAACCCGTATTTTCAAGTATTTCCATACAAAAAAATGCCCCTGCTCCCAAATGTGCCGTCCATATTTCAAGCTATTTCTATAATGACGCTTTGCATAGAGACCCCCATGATGTAGGGTACCTATGTACCCTTGAAAAGGGGCTAGGGGTGACTTTATTACTTGATTAGACGGTCAAATGATTGAGGAAGACAATAATGTTATTTCCAACCCGTATTTTCAAGTATTTCCATACAAAAAATGCCCCGCTGCCCCAAATGTGCCGTCCATATTTCCAAGCTATTTCTATAATGACGCTTTGCATAGAGAGACCCCCATGATGTAGGGTACCTATGTACCCTTGAAGAGGGGTAAGGGTGTGACTTGTATTACTTGATTAGATGGTCAAATGGTTAAGGAAGACAATAATGTTATTTCCAACCCGTATTTTCAAGTATTTCCATACAAAAACTGCCCCGCTCCCAAATGTGCCGTCCATATTTCAAGCTATTTCTATAGTGACGCTTTGCATAGAGACCCCCCATGATGTAGGGTACCTATGTACCCTTGAAGAGGGGTAAGGGTGTGACTTGTATTACTTCATTAGATGGCCAAAAGGTTGAGGAAGACAATAATGTTATTTCCAACCCGTATTTTCAAGTATTTCCATTCAAAAAATGCCCCGCTCCCAAATGTGCCGTCCATATTTCAAGCTATTTCTATAGTGACGCTTTGCATAGAGACCCCCTTGATGTAGGGTACCTATGTAGCCTTGAAGAGGGGGTAGTTAGTGACTTGTATTACTTGATTAGATGGCGGAATGGTTAAGGAAGACGAAAATGTTATTTCTAACCCGTATTTTCAAGTATTTCCATACAATATATGCCCCGCACTCAAATGTGCCGTCCACATTTCAAGCTATTTCTATAGTGACGCTTTGCATAGAGACCCCCCTTGATGTAGTGTACCTATGTAGCCTTGAAGAGGGGGTAGTTAGTGACTTGTATTACTTGATTAGATGGCCAAATGGTTGAAGAAGACAATAATGTTATTTCCAACCCCTATTTTCAATTATTTCCATGCAATATATGCCCCGCTCCCAAATGTGCCGTCCATATTTCAAGCTATTTCTATAGTGACGCTTTGCATAGAGAATCCCCCAAGGTGTAGTGTACCTATGTAGCCTTGAAGAGGGGGTAGCCAGTGACTTGTATTACTTGATTAGATGGCGGAATGGTTAAGGAAGACGAAAATGTTATGTCCAACCCGTATTTTCAAGTATTTCCATACAATAAATGCCCCGCTCCCAAATGTGCCGTCCATATTTCAAGCTATTTCTATAGTGACGCTTTGCATAGAGACCCCCCATAATGTAGGGTACCTATGTAGCCTTGAAGAGGGGGTAGTTAGTGACTTGTATTACTTGCTTAGATGGCGGAATGGTTAAGGAAGACGAAAATGTTATTTCCAACCCGTATTTTCAAGTATTTCCATACAATAAATGCCCCGCTCCCAAATGTGCCGTCCATATTTCAAGCTATTTCTATAGTGACGCTTTGCATAGAGAATCCCCCAAGATGTAGGGTACCTATGTAGCCTTGAAGAGGGGGTAGCCAGTGACTTGTATTACTAGATTAGATGGCCAAAAGGTTGAAGAAGACAATAATGTTATTTCCAACCCCTATTTTCAATTATTCCCATACAATATATGCCCCGCTCCCAAATGTGCCGTCCATATTTCAAGCTATTTCTATAGTGACGCTTTGCATAGAGAACCCCCCTTGATGTAATGTACCTATGTAGCCTTGAAGAGGGGGTAGTTAGTGACTTGTATTACTTGATTAGATGGCGGAATGGTTAAGGAAGACGAAAATGTTATTTGCAACCCGTATTTTCAAGTATTTCCATACAATATATGCCCCGCTCTCAAATGTGCCGTCCATATTTCAAGCTATTTCTATAGTGACGCTTTGCATAGAGACCACCCATAATGTAGGGTACCTATGTAGCCTTGAAAAGGGGGTAGTTAGTGACTTGTATTACTTGCTTAGATGGCGGAATGGTTAAGGAAGACGAAAATGTTATTTCTAACCCGTATTTTCAAGTATTTCCATCTCAAAAATGCCCCGCTCCCAAATGTGCCGTCCATATTTCAAGCTATTTCTATAGTGACGCTTTGCATAGAGAACCCCCATGATGTAGTGTACCTATGTAGCCTTGAAGAGGGGGTAGCCAGTGACTTGTATTACTTGATTAGATGGCGGAATGGTTAAGGAAGACGAAAATGTTATTTCCAACCCGTATTTTCAAGTATTTCCATACAATAAATGCCCCGCTCCCAAATGTGCCGTCCATATTTCAAGCTATTTCTATAGTGACGCTTTGCATAGAGAATCCCCCAAGGTGTAGTGTACCTATGTAGCCTTGAAGAGGGGGTAGTTAGTGACTTGTATTACTTGATTAGATGGCGGAATGGTTAAGGAAGACGAAAATGTTATTTCCAACCCGTATTTTCAAGTATTTCCATACAATAAATGCCCCGCTCCCAAATGTGCCGTCCATATTTCAAACTATTTCTATAGTGACGCTTTGCATAGAGAATCCCCAAAGGTGTAGTGTACCTATGTAGCCTTGAAGAGGGGGTAGTTAGTGACTTGTATTACTTGATTAGATGGCGGAATGGTTAAGGAAGACGAAAATGTTATTTCCAACCCGTATTTTCAAGTATTTCCATACAATAAATGCCCCGCTCCCAAATGTGCCGTCCATATTTCAAGCTATTTCTATAGTGACGCTTTGCATAGAGAATCCCCCAAGGTGTAGTGTACCTATGTAGCCTTGAAGAGGGGGTAGTTAGTGACTTGTATTACTTGATTAGATGGCGGAATGGTTAAGGAAGACGAAAATGTTATTTCCAACCCGTATTTTCAAGTATTTCCATACAATATATGCCCCGCTCCCAAATGTGCCGTCCATATTTCAAGCTATTTCTATAGTGACGCTTTGCATAGAGACCCCCATGATGTAGGGTACCTATGTAGCCTTGAAGAGGGGGTAGTTAGTGACTTGTATTACTTGCTTAGATGGCGGAATGGTTAAGGAAGACGAAAATGTTATTTCTAACCCGTATTTTCAAGTATTTCCATACAATATATGCCCCGCACTCAAATGTGCCGTCCATATTTCAAGCTATTTCTATAGTGACGCTTTGCATAGAGACCCCCCTTGATGTAGTGTACCTATGTAGCCTTGAAGAGGGGGTAGTTAGTGACTTGTATTACTTGATTAGATGGCCAAATGGTTGAAGAAGACAATAATGTTATTTCCAACCCCTATTTTCAATTATTTCCATGCAATATATGCCCCGCTCCCAAATGTGCCGTCCATATTTCAAGCTATTTCTATAGTGACGCTTTGCATAGAGAACCCCCAATGTAGTGTACCTATGTAGCCTTGAAGAGGGGGTAGTTAGTGACTTGTATTACTTGATTAGATGGCGGAATGGTTAAGGAAGACGAAAATGTTATTTGCAACCCGTATTTTCAAGTATTTCCATACAATATATGCCCCGCTCTCAAATGTGCCGTCCATATTTCAAGCTATTTCTATAGTGACGCTTTGCATAGAGAACCCCAAAATGTAGGGTACCTATGTAGCCTTGAAGAGGGGGTAGTTAGTGACTTGTATTACTTGCTTAGATGGCGGAATGGTTAAGGAAGACGAAAATGTTATTTCTAACCCGTATTTTCAAGTATTTCCATCTCAAAAAATGCCCTGCCCCCAAATGTGCCGTCCATATTTCAAGCTATTTCTATAGTGACGCTTTGCATAGAGAACCCCCATGATGTAGTGTACCTATGTAGCCTTGAAGAGGGGGTAGCCAGTGACTTGTATTACTTGATTAGATGGCGGAATGGTTAAGGAAGACGAAAATGTTATTTCCAACCCGTATTTTCAAGTATTTCCATACAATAAATGCCCCGCTCCCAAATGTGCCGTCCATATTTCAAGCTATTTCTATAGTGACGCTTTGCATAGAGAATCCCCATGATGTAGTGTACCTATGTAGCCTTGAAGAGGGGGTAGTTAGTGACTTGTATTACTTGATTAGATGGCGGAATGGTTAAGGAAGACGAAAATGTTATTTCCAACCCGTATTTTCAAGTATTTCCATACAATAAATGCCCTGCTCCCAAATGTGCCGTCCATATTTCAAGCTATTTCTATAGTGACGCTTTGCATAGAGAATCCCCATGATGTAGTGTACCTATGTAGCCTTGAAGAGGGGTAGTTAGTGACTTGTATTACTTGATTAGATGGCGGAATGGTTAAGGAAGACGAAAATGTTATTTCCAACCCGTATTTTCAAGTATTTCCATACAATAAATGCCCTGCTCCCAAATGTGCCGTCCATATTTCAAGCTATTTCTATAGTGACGCTTTGCATAGAGAATCCCCATGATGTAGTGTACCTATGTAGCCTTGAAGAGGGGTAGTTAGTGACTTGTATTACTTGATTAGATGGCGGAATGGTTAAGGAAGACGAAAATGTTATTTCCAACCCGTATTTTCAAGTATTTCCATACAATATATGCCCCTGCTCCCAAATGTGCCGTCCATATTTCAAGCTATTTCTATAGTGACGCTTTGCATAGAGACCCCCCATGATGTAGGGTACCTATGTAGCCTTGAAGAGGGGGTAGCCAGTGACTTGTATTACTTGCTTAGATGGCGGAATGGTTAAGGAAGACGAAAATGTTATTTCTAACCCGTATTTTCAAGTATTTCCATACAATATATGCCCCGCTCCCAAATGTGCCGTCCATATTTCAAGCTATTTCTATAGTGACGCTTTGCATAGAGAACCCCCCATGATGTAGTGTACCTATGTAGCCTTGAAGAGGGGGTAGTTAGTGACTTGTATTACTTGATTAGATGGCCAAATGGTTAAGAAAAGACGAAAATGTTATTTCCAACCCGTATTTTCAAGTATTTCCATGCAATAAATGCCCCGCTCCCAAATGTGCCGTCCATATTTCAAGCTATTTCTATAGTGACGCTTTGCATAGAGAACCCCCATGATGTAGTGTACCTATGTAGCCTTGAAGAGGGGGTAGCCAGTGACTTGTATTACTTGATTAGATGGCGGAATGGTTAAGGAAGACGAAAATGTTATTTCCAACCCGTATTTTCAAGTATTTCCATACAATAAATGCCCCGCTCCCAAATGTGCCGTCCATATTTCAAGCTATTTCTATAGTGACGCTTTGCATAGAGAACCCCCATGATGTAGTGTACCTATGTAGCCTTGAAGAGGGGTAGTTAGTGACTTGTATTACTTGATTTAGATGGCGGAATGGTTAAGGAAGACGAAAATGTTATTTCCAACCCGTATTTTCAAGTATTTCCATACAATAAATGCCCCGCTCCCAAATGTGCCGTCCATATTTCAAGCTATTTCTATAGTGACGCTTTGCATAGAGAATCCCCCATGATGTAGGGTACCTATGTAGCCTTGAAGAGGGGGTAGCCAGTGACTTGTATTACTTGATTAGATGGCCAAATGGTTGAGGAAGACAATAATGTTATTTCCAACCCGTATTTTCAAGTATTTCCATACAATATATGCCCCGCTCCCAAATGTGCCGTCCATATTTCAAGCTATTTCTATAGTGACGCTTTGCATAGAGAACCCCCATGATGTAATGTACCTATGTAGCCTTGAAGAGGGGGTAGTTAGTGACTTGTATTACTTGATTAGATGGCGGAATGGTTAAGGAAGACGAAAATGTTATTTCCAACCCGTATTTTCAAGTATTTCCATCCAAAAAATGCCCCGCTCCCAAATGTGCCGTCCATATTTCAAGCTATTTCTATAGTGACGCTTTGCATAGAGAACCCCCCATGATGTAGTGTACCTATGTAGCCTTGAAGAGGGGGTAGCCAGTGACTTGTATTACTTGATTAGATGGCGGAATGGTTAAGGAAGACGAAAATGTTATTTCCAACCCGTATTTTCAAGTATTTCCATCCAAAAAATGCCCCGCTCCCAAATGTGCCGTCCATATTTCAAGCTATTTCTATAGTGACGCTTTGCATAGAGAACCCCCATGATGTAGTGTACCTATGTAGCCTTGAAGAGGGGTAGCCAGTGACTTGTATTACTTGATTAGATGGCGGAATGGTTAAGGAAGACGAAAATGTTATTTCCAACCCGTATTTTCAAGTATTTCCATACAATAAATGCCCCGCTCCCAAATGTGCCGTCCATATTTCAAGCTATTTCTATAGTGACGCTTTGCATAGAGAATCCCCCATGATGTAGTGTACCTATGTAGCCTTGAAGAGGGGGTAGTTAGTGACTTGTATTACTTGATTAGATGGCGGAATGGTTAAGGAAGACGAAAATGTTATTTCCAACCCGTATTTTCAAGTATTTCCATACAATAAATGCCCCGCTCCCAAATGTGCCGTCCATATTTCAAGCTATTTCTATAGTGACGCTTTGCATAGAGAACCCCCCATGATGTAGTGTACCTATGTAGCCTTGAAGAGGGGGTAGCCAGTGACTTGTATTACTTGATTAGATGGCGGAATGGTTAAGGAAGACGAAAATGTTATTTCCAACCCGTATTTTCAAGTATTTCCATACAATATATGCCCCGCTCCCAAATGTGCCGTCCATATTTCAAGCTATTTCTATAGTGACGCTTTGCATAGAGAACCCCCATGATGTAGTGTACCTATGTAGCCTTGAAGAGGGGGTAGTTAGTGACTTGTATTACTTGATTAGATGGCGGAATGGTTAAGGAAGACGAAAATGTTATTTCCAACCCGTATTTTCAAGTATTTCCATACAATATATGCCCCGCTCCCAAATGTGCCGTCCATATTTCAAGCTATTTCTATAGTGACGCTTTGCATAGAGAACCCCCATGATGTAGTGTACCTATGTAGCCTTGAAGAGGGGGTAGCCAGTGACTTGTATTACTTGATTAGATGGCGGAATGGTTAAGGAAGACGAAAATGTTATTTCCAACCCGTATTTTCAAGTATTTCCATACAATAAATGCCCCGCTCCCAAATGTGCCGTCCATATTTCAAGCTATTTCTATAGTGACGCTTTGCATAGAGAATCCCCCATGATGTAGTGTACCTATGTAGCCTTGAAGAGGGGGTAGCCAGTGACTTGTATTACTTGATTAGATGGCGGAATGGTTAAGGAAGACGAAAATGTTATTTCCAACCCGTATTTTCAAGTATTTCCATACAATATATGCCCCGCTCCCAAATGTGCCGTCCATATTTCAAGCTATTTCTATAGTGACGCTTTGCATAGAGAACCCCAAAATGTAGGGTACCTATGTAGCCTTGAAGAGGGGGTAGTTAGTGACTTGTATTACTTGATTAGATGGCGGAATGGTTAAGGAAGACGAAAATGTTATTTCCAACCCGTATTTTCAAGTATTTCCATACAATAAATGCCCCGCTCCCAAATGTGCCGTCCATATTTCAAGCTATTTCTATAGTGACGCTTTGCATAGAGAATCCCCCATGATGTAGTGTACCTATGTAGCCTTGAAGAGGGGGTAGCCAGTGACTTGTATTACTTGATTAGATGGCCAAAAGGTTGAAGAAGACAATAATGTTATTTCCAACCCGTATTTTCAAGTATTTCCATACAATATATGCCCCGCTCCCAAATGTGCCGTCCATATTTCAAGCTATTTCTATAGTGACGCTTTGCATAGAGAACCCCCATGATGTAGTGTACCTATGTAGCCTTGAAGAGGGGGTAGTTAGTGACTTGTATTACTTGATTAGATGGCGGAATGGTTAAGGAAGACGAAAATGTTATTTCCAACCCGTATTTTCAAGTATTTCCATACAATATATGCCCCGCTCTCAAATGTGCCGTCCATATTTCAAGCTATTTCTATAGTGACGCTTTGCATAGAGACCCCCATGATGTAGGGTACCTATGTAGCCTTGAAGAGGGGGTAGTTAGTGACTTGTATTACTTGCTTAGATGGCGGAATGGTTAAGGAAGACGAAAATGTTATTTCTAACCCGTATTTTCAAGTATTTCCATCTCAAAAATGCCCCGCTCCCAAATGTGCCGTCCATATTTCAAGCTATTTCTATAGTGACGCTTTGCATAGAGAACCCCCATGATGTAGTGTACCTATGTAGCCTTGAAGAGGGGGTAGCCAGTGACTTGTATTACTTGATTAGATGGCGGAATGGTTAAGGAAGACGAAAATGTTATTTCCAACCCGTATTTTCAAGTATTTCCATACAATATATGCCCCGCTCCCAAATGTGCCGTCCATATTTCAAGCTATTTCTATAGTGACGCTTTGCATAGAGAACCCCCATGATGTAGTGTACCTATGTAGCCTTGAAGAGGGGGTAGCCAGTGACTTGTATTACTTGCTTAGATGGCGGAATGGTTAAGGAAGACGAAAATGTTATTTCTAACCCGTATTTTCAAGTATTTCCATCCCAAAAAATGCCCTGCGCTCCCAAATGTGCCGTCCATATTTCAAGCTATTTCTATAGTGACGCTTTGCATAGAGAACCCCCATGATGTAGTGTACCTATGTAGCCTTGAAGAGGGGGTAGTTAGTGACTTGTATTACTTGATTAGATGGCGGAATGGTTGAGGAAGACAATAATGTTATTTCCAACCCGTATTTTCAAGTATTTCCATTCAAAAATGCCCCGCTCCCAAATGTGCCGTCCATATTTCAAGCTATTTCTATAGTGACGCTTTGCATAGAGAATCCCCCATGATGTAGTGTACCTATGTAGCCTTGAAGAGGGGGTAGCCAGTGACTTGTATTACTTGATTAGATGGCGGAATGGTTGGGGAAGACAATAATGTTATTTCCAACCCGTATTTTCAAGTATTTCCATCCAAAAATGCCCCGCTCCCAAATGTGCCGTCCATATTTCAAGCTATTTCTATAGTGACGCTTTGCATAGAGAATCCCCATGATGTAGGGTACCTATGTAGCCTTGAAGAGGGGGTAGCCAGTGACTTGTATTACTTGATTAGATGGCGGAATGGTTGAAGAAGACAATAATGTTATTTCCAACCCGTATTTTCAAGTATTTCCATTCAAAAAATGCCCCGCTCCCCAATGTGCCGTCCATATTTCAAGCTATTTCTATAGTGACGCTTTGCATAGAGAATCCCCCATGATGTAGGGTACCTATGTAGCCTTGAAGAGGGGGTAGCCAGTGACTTGTATTACTTGATTAGATGGCGGAATGGTTAAGGAAGACGAAAATGTTATTTCCAACCCGTATTTTCAAGTATTTCCATTCAAAAAATGCCCCGCTCCCCAATGTGCCGTCCATATTTCAAGCTATTTCTATAGTGACGCTTTGCATAGAGAATCCCCCATGGTGTAGGGTACCTATGTAGCCTTGAAGAGGGGGTAGCCAGTGACTTGTATTACTTTATTAGATGGCCAAATGGTTGAAGAAGACAATAATGTTATTTCCAACCCGTATTTTCAAGTATTTCCATCCAAAAAATGCCCCGCTCCCAAATGTGCCGTCCATATTTCAAGCTATTTCTATAGTGACGCTTTGCATAGAGAACCCCCCATGGTGTTGGGTACCTATGTAGCCTTGAAGAGGGGGTAGTTAGTGACTTGTATTACTTGCGTAGATGGCGGAATGGTTAAGGAAGACGAAAATGTTATTTCCAACCCGTATTTTCAAGTATTTTCATCCCAAAAATGCCCCGCTCCCAAATGTGCCGTCCATATTTCAAGCTATTTCTATAGTGACGCTTTGCACAGAGAACCCCCTGATGTAGATAGGGAGTAGGGATTGATTCTTTTTACTTTTTCAGAATAGAAAAATGATGAAAAGTAGCTACTCTTAATCTGTAAATTAGAAGAACAAGGGTGATCAAGAAGGTTTTGGGAAGTATATTTGAACTGAGAACTACTGCCAGTACCAGCTCCACTTACTTGCGAACACACACATGTACACACATCGTGTATTATTGTACTAATTTGTTCTTTCAGCAATCATTAGTTAAGTATGTATTTGTTACCTTTCTAAACTGCTTAGCTAACACGTTTATAGCTCGCCTAATTTCTGTGTGTCGCACTGAATATAGTGCCGTGCAGCAGCATCTGGAGTTCATTTGGAGATGAGGTTTCAGATTACAGATGTGGTGTCATCAGTAGGCTTTAAGGTGTTGACGGGACAGGGCGTATGGTTACTATCAGAAGCACTGCGCACGTAGGCGTCGCGGTAAGGGATAGCCGGGAAGGGGGAGTTAGGGGGGTGAATGTTAGAATTATTAATCTCATAAAACAATAGTGTTGTGTTGTATCAGTCCAGTATAACTGCCGCTTGTTTTTAAATTGTGGAAACCATTGGTCATCCAAACATAATATTTCCACTGTCACTATAGAACACTGATTTTTAACAGAAGAAATTATAACTCACGTGTAAATTGCTTATTGAGAATATAGTAGAGCAATAAAGTAAATCCGAGAACTCAAAAGCAAACACACATATGATACTGACAAACTGTAAAGTGAAGGAATTGTACTTACATATAATTGGAGAGATGGTATTATTTACATTAGAACCAAAATATAAGAATAAGCAGGTGAGATGTACCAGGATATATTGGCAAAAAGATGTAACATGAGAACAGATATTTATAAACAAACAAAAAATATTATGAACAAACAAAAAAATAATATAACCTTAGGAATGCTAACAATATTATTCTAGGTTAAGACTTTCATATGATTCCTTTTTCCATAAACTGTAAGAATGTGGAATAATATTTCCACCGAAAGAAATCGACCTTCATTACAAAGTTTCAAGTCGTACTTAAAGTGCGAGCAACCTGTAGATCCATCATATTACTCGTTTGGTGTTAGAAAATTAAATATTATACACACAAAGTTGAGATATATGACTAGTCAGCTAAATTATGATCTGTATCGTTTCAACATGGCAGATTCTGCTTCTTGTTACTGTGGCAATACTTGTGAAAATGTACATCACTTCCTATTAGAAGAATGAATGAATACGTTTTTAAAGGTGTGCAAACCTTTATTTATCAATCAAAACGTTTTGTGTGATCACATGAGTTGTATCCCTTCCTTTACTTAACTTTCCTATCTCTTCTCTCTATTTTTCCCTAATATGTATAGAATTGAAAATGTATGTATGTAAATATTAGAGAGCGGGTATTTTAAGTTGGATTACTTGTCCCCAATCCCTTTCACATTTGTGAATAAAATATGTTTAAATCAAATCAACAGATATAATATATGTGAATAAGTATAATAATAAGATTAACATGGAGTTCTATACTTTGGGAAGAACCTGTGCAAGTCTAGGTCTCTCGACCCTAGTCTATATAAGATAACGGACAGTCTCGCCGCAACACAGCTGTTTCTGAAGTGGTGTCTAAACAATAACACTGCGATGTGTGTCAGGTCACTGGCTCTTCTGAGTGGCACATGTGCCGTTCATTGCATGAGCCTTCCCTATATGTATAGTTATCAGCACTACAAAATGAGTGGATTTTTAAAATATTTTTCGTTCCTTTGCGTTTAGATATTCCTTGAGGTTAAATTTAGGTTTGGATAATATAAGTTCATTTAGGTTTGGATATAAGTTCCTTTACTATGGTTAATGATGATACTGTACTATTGACACTATGAAAAATATGGGGCGTTGTGATACTATTTTCCATATACATTATCAATACAGTGATTTGGGGGAAACTCTTTATACAAAACGTAGTATGAACGCGCATGTGTATATGGCTTGTATGCCTAACATTGTAAAATACAAAAATGTAAGTGTTTTATCGATTTAATCCACAAACACGATGCAAACGCGACGCACTTCTCCGAAAAATAGAACACGCGGAAGGGATGTAGCAGTGAACTATAACAGAGACGCATATTGATACGACGTCATAAACGAATGCGTCCACATAAGTACATAGTCTATCTGAAGGTAAAGGTTGTTTGATTGAGCCTTTGTGGCCAGTATTGTGTGTTGATTCTCTTCCGTATCTGAAGGTTAACAGAGCATGTTTGTGAGCCTTCATCTGGTCCTCACTGATGCCTGTTGATACTCTTCATCAGCTGAAGCTGTGAAGGGCCGCTAGATATTCTTGAACTCTGTTTTCGGTGTATATGAAGCTGCTATATACATGATGCTGTTATGCGGTGCCTTCATAAAAGGCTGATAATTTTTATTACCCGAAACGATGTTAAGCCATGCTAACAACCACATTATCAACAAGTTCGGTGCATTGGGGAATTTAGGGAACGTTGATGTGAATGTTTGTTTTGCAGGTAGCGTATAAAATGTTTAATATCGTTTTTAAGATTATAACACTTATATAACCACATCCATGCATGTGTGTAGCAGCTTGTACAAGTCGGGACTAATGACTGTTGTATATTCCTTGTCCTCCGAGATACACCCAACTTGCTGCAGTTTAACACGGATAATCCAGACAGCCGCTGTATTAAATACAAACAGGTCTCCTTCTTATCTATTCATATAGCGCCGCGATGAATGGTTAATATTGGTTAACTGGTGTAGACTTTCTATATGGAAGTACAAAACCGAAGTAGCAAATTCATAGAAACTAGCAGTGTTGAAGTGGAGGAGTGTCCATTTGGGATAATCTCTGAATCCACATCTAAATCTTCTTATTCAGGTGTGTCATTGGTCTGTCAGCATCATACTCCTGCTCATGGGCTGGACAAAACTTCAATGTGTTTTGCCATTCCTTCCTGAAGTATTTGAAATACTGTTTAAAGCAGGGTTAAACCCAACACTCATTCACTTTCAGAGGAGAAAACACACAGACACACTTACATATTCCACAGTATTTATTTACAATAGTAACATCAATTAATATTTAAATCAGATGTTCCGGACACTTACCATATTTTTAAACATTACCAGTATGTATCAATGACTTCCGCAGTGGACATACCTACCATTTGTTTTCTTCTGACATTTTTGTTTTTAATAGACTTGTTGTGGCAGTAAAAGAGATGTACACAGCAAGAGGAAAAAAATACTTCATACTGTAATATCACAATCATTATCAAGTGACATCATGAAGCTTTGTGTTTAAATACAATCCAAAGTAATTCAACTTCTCAACAACACTCTGATAATTTTGCTTCAGCAAAATAGATAAATAAAAATATGTCGGTGTCAATACTGATTTGCTTTGTTTCCAAAATAAATTAATAATAATACAATCACAGACATGTACAACAGATAAATAAACTGTTTTGGTATTGAAGGGAAGGCAATGACATGGGAAATGCTGACAGGTTATAGGCACATGCACAGAGGGAAGGCTGAAATACACATGACATTGATGACAGTTGTACATTTCACTACTAGGTGTGTAAATATACAAGTCCAGACAGGCATGTATGAATGCTTAATACTGTGTGAAGATAAGGAATGTATTATAACAGGGACAAAAATAATTTTCTTCAAGCTATTAACGTGTATCAATAAACATTGATCTTGGGCAAATATGGCATGGGAAGTGGAGGACAGTGTATGTTATTTTGGCTTGTGAATGTTTCTTTAAGAGGAACCCTGGCTGAAGTCTGTAATGAATTTGAAAACAAAGTGTGGGGTCACATCACACAACAACTACTTCATGTCAAATTTATATTTCCTCAAGCAACAATAAAAATATGAAATCTTTTCAGTTACCCAGTATATGTGATAAAACATTTAATTTTTAGTGGTTGGATTGTGTCAAACGTCGATAGAGTTAGTCCTCATATCAAAGTGCCTTTTACAAATAGTACAAAACAAGCACACTCGTCAATATTTTGGCATCAAATGGTCAAAGTAAGACAATTTGACCTAGATTCTTGGCTCTTAAGAGTTAGGACTGATTTTGTGGTATGTGTGAAGAGACTTCAGTGTTATATCGCAGTGAGGTGAAACAAGTATTCTATGTATGTACAGAAACTCAAGCATACAGTTGTTTCTACTGAACCAGATATTATTAAAATATATAACTGCAAAACTTTGCAAGGGAAGTGACATACTGTAATATATTATGTCAGATGTGGACAAACAGTTCTGTTATATGAGTCGTTGAGAGTATATCACTTGCAACATGTCCTGCTATCCAATGTTAAGATATATATACAGTCCTGATTTTTGTGGCTGGTTTAAAAATTCCTCACTTCCATGACTTCATGGTAGGTTAATTTTTCTGACTTCATGGTAGGTTCATAAAAATGTGTCAGATATTTTCTTTTAAAAGATATGTGAAACTGATTTTGCTTAAACTGATAATTTATCAACTGTCTCATTACAAAATCAGATCATAACATTGATTCATTGCTTACCAAATACTTGTACTTGATAATACTTTAAAGCTATAAAATGCAACCCTCGACTTCACATTAGCTGCACATATTTCCAGCACCATACATTCCTCCATGCACACGATTCGAGAAAGTAAGAAGGCTTAGATTTCAATGGGTTTAGGCACAGGTTTTCTGATATGTCGCATAGTTGAGCCAGCTTCATTTGGTTTGAATGGAGCATGAGAGCCATATGGCCGTGGTATTGGCAGTTCGCTATCATCATCAGGAATGTAGGCGTTGGGTCGAGGTTCGGCAGTTGTGTACAATCCCCCAGCCAGCTTGTACTGTTCCTCCTCTTCTTCTGCCTGAGAACACACAAAAGATGATGGTTTAGTGTTTATTTCTCACAACAATCAGAATCAGTATCTTGAAGACTGTCTGGTTGGGGTTTGATTACATGACAGTCAGCATTATTAAAGATGTGTCATGCCAGCCTGGGTGCTGGTGTACAAAACAACATCAGTGCTAAGGTTGTCGTAAGTCGATGCTAAGTAATGGAAGTTACGATCACTTTAGTGTTGAGATCCCTTTGTACAGCACCCTGGAAATCATCTAGACCAACTGAGATAGCAATGTTTTTGTTGAGGGTTAAAATAGGTTACCAGTAACACATTTGTTGTCCATCTTTCTGAAGCAAGGGACTGAGAACTTCTGTTCCACCCTTACCAAACTAGGCTGGAATTACTAAGTTATATTTTGGCTGGCTTGAGGAGGTCAGTGCATAGTTTAATTATACTAGTGCTATGAAATCAACATCTGGTTCATAAACAACAAAGTGACTTCCTTGATTGGCATTCTGTATATATCACCCAAACTTACTTCTCATGTACCACTTGCTTGACAACGAGATTAGAATCTATGTCGAAACTTCGCATATATACAGAATAAAGACGTTGTATATCCATAAAATATTGTCCTCATTCAACAAAGTGACTGCAGTGCATATTTAGTTCAATTCAGAATTTGTAGAACATGTCTACAATTAGTTGGGAGATTATTTATTATTGAGCAGATGTCTTGACTTGGTATCCCCGAATTCATTTGAAGCAAATGCATGCGACAAAAGAGGTGGAATCTGACTGATCAGTAGGAAGGACATAGAAGGGGCATAACTCCAAATAGGCACTATGGTTACAATTCTTATCACATCTCTCAATGATCCTTTCCAATGCAAAATTAAGGAATGAATTTATGTTTGATAGATCAATTACACTTAACATCACTGATGTCGCCATGTATTGAACTGAAACCTTAATAAAACATCTCTATGTTAAGCACCCATAACAGAATATCACTCGATTGTCAATACACCCAAGATCACAAAATCTATGATGTTTAGTTTACAGACTTAATATTGCATATACAATAGTACAGTTCAATGACATAATATATTCCAGTGCCCAATGCCCCCAATAGCCACTCACAGCTCTGATATCATCCTTGTCCTGTATCCTCCTCATCTCATCTCTGACCATTCGCAGCCAATCTCTCTCTATTATCTCGGACGGTGGTTCTCCCTTCTCCATCCTCATGTAGCATTGCTCCAGCTCTGTCTCCTGGCCACGCAGCTGCTGCTGTAGCTTCATGGCATTGGCCTGGTTCATGGACAGCTCTGACACCAGTGCCATCATTTTCCGAGTTGTTTCCTTGATCCTGGCTTGCACATCATTAACCTGTACAGAGGACACACAATGAATGCTGCTGAACACTGCAGTCAGTAATAACACAAACTTAACAAGTGGTCGATAATGTCAACAACAACCGACTTTCTTCCAAGACCATTTAGTTCCTTAAATTTTCATGGAATAACAAGGAATGAAATAACACCAACCTTCTTGGCTAGATCTAGAGTGTCCTGTTTCCCGACCTCAGCTTTCCCTCGGATGCGGTCTGCTAGTCGGTTGACCTGTTCAAAGATCAAGTCTTTTTCCAGAAGCTGTTCTTCTTTCTCAGCTAATCTCATCTCAAGCTGAAAATATGAAGATAGGATGTAACATTAGAACCTATACGCCCCTAAACTGGGGAACACAGAATGATGACATGTCTTCAGAGGCAGAGGCAGGATTTTCAAACTAGTGATGCACTTGATATCCAACTATGTTATAGTTTGGAATGTTCCCCCACATCCCCATGTTGGATCCATCCATGCCATATCAGTAGAACACATGCATCATTCCTGGGAATCAGTTGTCTGAGAATCATAATAAAGATACATGGCTTTTCCAAGATTTTATTTAAGAAAAGCAAAAACAAAACCCCATTAGAACACTGATCTCCTTCCCAGTTTAGGCAGATGCAACATTCTAGATTGCATGCGTTTCAATCTCCCCATCCAGTCATGTGTCTGTATCTAAATGTGTGTAAAATTAACAGCAACATGGCCTTTCCCAAAACCCATTTCTAAAACTTCCCATCTCTTGACGGACAACAATAATAACACCAATTTCAATACGTTCTCCATAATAATTTCATTTTACAAAACCTTGTGAAGCCTTGAAATTATTCACTGAAACTATTCCATGAGCTGTCCATAATTTGGACTGCCTGCCACACTTACCTCCTCTACCTTAGTCTGTATCTCTGCCGGGGTTGGATCATGACCCTCCAGGTATCGGACTCGGGTCTCGTCATACGGATTTTCCAGGTCCTTCTCCAGCTCCAACATCCGGTCCTGACACTGCTGCAGCTGTAACATGAGACATCACTCTCTCTACATCATCACTGTCATAATAGCATGTCCTGGACACATAGAACTGTGTCCTTTTGTCACACACACCCTTCCCGTTTATAGTTAGGATACATTTGGGTGACACTCCTCCCTCCCCATCCCTCCCCACTGTGTCCCCATCCCCCCACTCATCTCTCATCCCCTTTCCCTATTATAAATGACCAGGGCTGTTGTATAATACAACCTAAGGGCTATGACTGTCCTGAAGTCCATGTTGAAGTATGGGAGTTAAAATCACTTAAGCACTAAGTTCGCTTGTACAACAGCACCCAGTACCCTAACAGTAGGTAGAACTTACATTATATACCGGTAGATACATAAAACACATCTTACAAAGTATGTTTCAAGAACTATTGAAAAATAACAGTTCAATTAGATCTAACATTTTGTAGAAGGTTTCCTCACCTGGATCTGCAGTGTGACCAGTTCCTGCTCAAATGCACGCTTATTTGGTTCCATTTTCCTCATGACCTCACGACCTCTTTTCTCCTCATTCAGCTGCATCTTGAGGAACCTGATCTCTTCCTCTCTTGCCTTCAGCTCCACCTCTCCATTACGAACCATCTGATCTGGAGACAAGGAACCAAATATGGCTTTTAGAATGCTGAGTTGAATTAATTATCCCCCTTGATGCACAGACATTTGTGTCTTGAAGCAATAGACAGTGGCGGATCCAGGGGTGTGTGTGTGTGTGTGTGTTCAGGGGGTTCGACCCCCCCCCTTTTGAAAATGACTTAAGACCACATTGAAGTTAATGTTTTGCATTGGCGGAGCAAAGGTGGGGTTCAGGGGGTCTGCTTATGATAGATAATGTATTTTCTTACCTACAGCATTTACCCAAACATAATGCACACTAGCTAAACTCAAAACCAGATCAACTGATCATCTCAGATTCTTCTGACCCCAACAAAGGGAAGTATTGAGAGTCCCCATGGAGGTAAAAAACTACAAACATAAGGTACAGTAAATGGTACTCACCTTGGATGTTAACCTTCTCATAGAAGATGCACACTTCTTCATTCCTTTCAATCAACTTAATGCCTCTGAAAAAGTAGAGAAGGCATGTCGGTTGCTATGGTGATGTGTCACATTCATAAACCTACCAACAGCAGGTCTTATCTACCAAGGTTCAACAAATCAGTTAACATTCATGAGCTATCACTGGTCAGGCAAAGTTGACATGGGTAAAACCTTGGTCAAAATAATTTTAATTGGGTTGTCCAGGGTTTTGAAATTGAATTCAACAGTGACACTGGTGAATGTGGTGAAACAACTCCCTCCCCACCTGTCGTTACGATGCTGCACTGCTCTCTCATATCTCTTCCTGAGTCGCACCATCTGCTCCTCGGCCTGGTTGATCATCAGGTTCAGTTTGGAGATGTCCATCTTCTGTTGCTCTTGCTTCTCTCTCATTGCCTCCTCTACACGCTGTTGCTTAGCAACCTCCTTCCGCATGCTGTCACGTAGTTCAAGGCTTGCGCGGTGCTTCAGGCGATGCTTCTGAAGTTGTCTAGTGAAAGCAAAGGTTTCATTAAGAAGTGTAACATATCTGTGTCGTACCAACTATAAGGGACATTATAAATAAAATTTCCTCTTGTTAATAATACAACCCAGGGAAAACAAATGAAAATTGGTGTCTGATGAACTGATGTCTGTCATCGACCATTGTTCTGCTCTTACCTGTCCTTCTGCATGACTGCTGTACGGAGGATCTCGATCTCATTCTGTAAGATCTTGATCTTCTCTTTCATCTCAGCTGCCTTCTGGGTGCTGGTCTGGATGAGGTTCACACACTTGTTACGCTCATTCTTGATGACGTCATACAGCTTGGCAAACTCCTTCAGTCTGAAGTAACATTTCAAAAGTTAAAACACTTAACAAACTTAGAAATGAACGATTCCACTATGACTGTGTGGAAGTCCAAGAAGTCATAGCCATAAAGGTGAGAATTTATGGATGTCAGACATTTCCCATGGTGTATGGTGCTGACAGTTTACGGAATATTATACCGCTTAATGCAACAGTCAGCAGATCCTAGCTGGTATAAGGGACACAACTGTGCATGTAAGACCCCTAGACCACCCTTGACAACAATGTATTCACTCACTTCTGCTGCATCTCCTGATGCTTCTTCTGGTGGTCCTGTATCTGCAGCTGTTTTGTTTTCAGGTCCTCTACAGCGCGATGGAAGCGCATTTCCGCCCTCATGAAGTCTCGTGCCTTCTGCTCTCTCTCATCAGCCTAGTAAACAAGCACAGAGTTTGTAAAACATCCAGATACTACATTCCAAGTGAACTTGTCTGTTTCAATAAAAGATTGGAGCAGGGACATTTTCCAATATATATCGTAAATAAAAACATTTCCAACAAGATCCTCAGATCAGCATGATTTACAGACAAACAGGGTTCAGACTAACTTTTTTTTCAGAAAGAAAATATTTGCTAGATCATTTGACACACAAATGATCTCTGACTATTCATGGAAATGTTCAGAGAGACAACCATCACTACTATATACTGACCTTGATAGCAGCGAGTCTGGTAAGCTCCACGACTTCTATGCGCAGATCGCTCTGCTCAAACAACAAGTTCTGCTCATCAGCTGCACTAGCCTCAAGCTTCACATGCTCCACAGCAGTCAGGGAGTTCTGTAAACAAACACATCAGGGTAGTCAATGGATTGTTGAAGCTTAACAGTAATTGTACAACCACAACACAAAAAGAGACAAATTTTAAGGACACACAAGGCCACTGTTCCAGGTCCCATTCTTGTATAGGTATTTTACGGAATTCTTGACTTGAAAAAAATATGCTTGCAAAATTGAACTAAACTATCTGAAATATAACTAACCCTTCACAAAGTTATCTAATCATAAACATTCTCCAATCAAGACAAAGAAACAAACAAGAAGACAAAGTCATCAATATCCCGACAATGGCAAAATAATCTTCATGAATATGTCTACTAGTTATGATTATGTCAAATGTTTTGGCATGTATATAGCAAAGTGGAAGGAGAGTATTGAACGGTTTATAAGTTCTGCTCCAGAAAGGAGCACTACCACCAAATTCAGTTAAAGTCAAACTTGTCAAGGAAATGCAAAAAATATATTTTTATTCAGAATTCCAAAACTACCAAAAGGCACCAGTACACCACCAGACCTATCTATGTGCCAAGTTTGGTGCAGAAATAGTGAACGGTTTTAAAGTTCTGCTCTGGAAAAGATCACTACCACCAAATTCAGTCAAAGTCAAACTTGTTGCCATGGAAATGCAAAAATATTTTATTCAGAATTCCAAAACTACCAACAGGCACCAGTACACCACCAGTAAACCACCAGACCTATCTATGTGCCAAGTTTGGAGCAGAAATAGTGAACGGTTTTAAAGTTCTGCTCTGGAAAAGAACACTACCACCAATTTCAGTAGAAGTCAAATTTGTTGCCATGGAAACACAAAAAATATTTATTCAGAAATCCAAAACTACCAAAAGCACCAGAAATATATAACGGTTTTAAAGTTCTGCTCCGGAAAAGATGAATGTGCATGGACGGACGAACGGATGGAGTCCATTTTAATACTCCGCAAAACGCGTTGCGGTGGATAAACATAGAAAATCTCTTTAAAAAAAAGTCCTTAGAATATGCAAGTTCATTAAACAATGCTCTTTGCTTTTTATCACCATAAACCTACAAAATGTACCAACGTTTCTTTAATATTGTAGGAAGGTACATTTCAGTGAGACTCTTCATTTGTCATGTGTTTATTCACATATATTTGTGTGACTGTCACTTAAACCATAAACTATACAGTGTAATTAGTATTAGTTTTAATATTAGCCTTAGTTATTAGTGTCAGTATTAATATTAGTACTTCAATAAATTATTAGTATATAGTGTATGTGAGTATATAGTATTATTAGTAGTAGTATTGGTATTAATATCAGCAATTGGTATTAATTTACATTATGGGTTTGAAGGATTTGTATCAAGAGGTGATACTACACTCTAAAGATTTTAACTTTGTTGTGCTTGGGTCAGTCACTACCCTATCAGTTCCTTTGTTTTAACCAGGTCAATTGTTCTGGTTGAGTGACTGACCCTACTGTTGTTCTTAGCTTTGCATGCTTTTTAACCCTCACTTGCACCTCAGTCACAGCACAGACAAGTCGGTGACAGCAAGTGGCACATTTGAAATACTTCTTTTACTGCCAAGGTACGTTTGTCTAATTAAATATATATTATGTATGTTCAATAAGGTAATTTGTTAGATATGTGAGAGATTTAGTAAATTGCAGAATCTCCGAGACAGATAATTATTTGAATATGTTTATGAAGCTTTCATCATGTGTGTGTGTGTGTGTGAGAGAGAGAGAGAGAGAGAGAGAGGAGAGAAGAGAGAAAGAGAGAGAGTATATTAGGATGTTTGGTATATTCTTTAGTGCTATGCCAGATCTGTCAATATGTGCTTAAAATAACATATGTTATATTTGAGATTTCACTTTCTTAGTAAAGTACAGAATATACAGGAGGACAATAATGTGACCTTCACCTAGAGGCCATACTTCTAGTATGTTGGCACATTATTAAGTAAATATATAAACAATTATCTATTGATTACCGATTTCACATCTTTATATCTTGACAACTGTAATTCATGTTGTTCTATCTAAATTGACAGCATTGTGTAGTAATGCCAGTATTATATTTAACATGCAATGATACTATATTTACCTTCTTCATATTATAAAGTATATGATGTATGTGTTATACATATTTGATTTGCATGTCAAATGAATTATCATGCTCTGGTTTTATTCATTATCTTATTCAATGGTACTACAGTGTATTTGAGGGTTTAAAAAGAAGAAAGATACATACAACTATAAGCACACTTATTCAGTCATCAATAAAAACCAAATCACACCTGTAGCCGTGTTGTCACCTGTATCAAAGATGAACACATAAATCTGCCACATCTGCCCACTGACCTGCTGAGCAAGAGCCCTCTTGGTTTGTTCCACCTCCTTCTGAAGATCTTCTCTCTTCACCAGAGAGCCATCATCTCAGGCAGTCCATCAACCTGAAACAGACATTTTCACAATGACAGCCCTTCACTCTTATGTATAAAACCCCATGTTATATGTAGCAATGTACTGGTACTACTGTCACAAAATTGCAACAGTTTTTCTGAAGCTGATGACAATTTGAAAGAATTTTCCCCATTTACAAGCAATCAACACTCTGTTTTCGTGCTTCTGTAAGCCTCCGTGGTATGAATAATCAAACATTATTGACTATGATTACTACATTAAGTCTGTTACCTGTGATTTGATCTTTTCATGGATAGACTTTGTGTGGTTGAGTGATTCATCAGCCAATGGAGTTGTAACTCAGCCTTCTTGAGGTTATGGAGATCTCGATCCTTCTCTCTCGACTCTTTATGGGAATGAACATCATGAAGGTTTTTCTTCTCCAGATGAACATGCCTCAAATTCAAGTCTAGTGTTGCCCTGTACACAAAAACAATCTCATGACATCTAGTATATGACATATTCTAGCACATTCTGCCAAGCAATATTTACTTTGTAGGTTCATACAACTGAACCTCCTTGATTATCCAGTGGATCACATCTCCGTCTAAATACCCTGGGTCCATTCTGTGTGATAACTTTGTCTTGATGTGATAACTTGCATTCACCTTTTTATCTGAACTTCCGTCTGAATTCCCCTAATGTCTAATTTGTGTATGAATTATACTGAAAAAGCTTAGTGTTGTGACATTTGAATCAGACTCAATCGAGATGGGAAGGATAATAATATGGATGAACACTTTATTGCTGTGAGAGCGACGTTTCGCTGTAGGTTCTAACACCAGTATCAAGCAAGTGTCTTGTATCTTATCACTTGCTCGATAACGGTGTTAGAACCTGTACCGAAACATCACTCTCACAGCAATAAAGAAGTTGTTCATCCATATTGTTATCCTTCCTTACTGTTCCAACTTTTAAATGCCTCTCAAAGAAGTCAAAATGAGACGGTGGTAGTTATTAGGTCCAGGGTATTTGTAATAACAGAATTGCATTATTCCACATAACTTAAATGTTGTTGCACACAATAGCGACATCATCAATGATGTTTTGTAAATGGAACTTAGAATCAAATTTCTTATAAACATTAAGGCTCATCTGAGAATTCATATATTTGATATTGATCAACACTTAGCATGAGTGAGTGCTACAATAGATCATGTTTTCATTTTGACACTTTCTCTCAAAGTCTATGCATTATCTTTTCACAAAAATGTCTCTGAAAAGTTTAGATAGGAAGTTTTATCAAAGGTTTGTACTCGACCACTCTTTCAATACATCTATAAACATTGTATATACAGGCAAGTACATCTGTTCAAATTTTCTGCTGCATATTTCTATCTGCAACACACTTTCAAAGAACATTGAATTTGGGTAATGGATGACCAAATTTGATACCTTTGAGTATGCTCGTGAAAATTAATCTCCTATCCCGTAATATGTGGTATTCATCAATCAAAAAAAAGCTCACACACATACACCCACCTGTCTCCCAACAACATTGCTTCAATGCCTCCTTTGGCATGCTCATAATCTTTCTGTAATAAATCCAGCTCTCTTTTCTCTCTCATTCAATATGGAGCTCTGTTCTTCCAATTCTGAGTCAAATTCTACTTTTTCATCTTCCAACTTCCTCCGCTTTGTTTCCAGGTGGATCTTGGATGCTTCATTTAGTTCATCATACTCTGATACTAAAGTCTTGAGTTTGTTGTCCATTTCACTGAAACACAAATATAGGTTTAATGATATGTCAATCTAATATAATGTACTGACATGCAAATCAAAGCATTATAAAATGTCTTTGTACCATTATCAATTTCTTTGTTAATGTTCTCCGTTCTCATGCTTTTGTATACAGTGGAATCTGTCTAATCCGGACTCTGTGTAATCCAGTTTTCTCCATAATCCGGACTACTCTGAGTCACGGAAAAATTGTACTTAATTTATCATTAAAGCTTGCTTTATAATCCGGACTCTCTCAATTATGGATTATTAGGACTAAAGTAACAGTCCCAACAATCAACTTGCTATGAGAACAATGCTTTGTATTTGTATGTAATTATGATCATGTTTTTATGTATTTATTTGAGATACATGTATTTATGCTCACTCACATGGAAGACAAATTCCCTCACGACACAGGCAATAAAGAATTATCTTATCTTAAAATAACATATTCTGGCATATCCTGTTTATACTAGTTTTGAACATCCCTGCATTCAAAGTTTGGCAAATATCCTCAATCACCAACGTTTCATCCTGTTTCAGTGTAAAAAACATCAATAATCAATGATACCATCCTTCATGAACATTTAAAGTACCGGTAATCATAGGAGGTCACATCTGGTGAGCTTTCTAATCAACCAAACAGTGTTAAGGTTCTATTGTTTATTCACAGTTATCATTTAACTAAACTTATGACAAAATGAGTTTAAATGACGTATATCATAACCTAATGACATAAGTTTGCAAAATCAGACAAGTGACTTTTAGGTCATTGCATGTGAAAACTAAATATCAGTGAAATTATACCTGAGATATACATAATCAAATGACACAGAATTGTTGTTGTTACCATTCTTAAAGTTTCAATTATTCTACAAAGTACAAACAAGTTCAAGTAATTTAAAAAAAATAATCCAATGAATAATTTTTCACAGTGAATTAATGTGCCAAAAAGTAGTTACTAGGCTGTGAATTTTGGTTCAAATAGCAATGGAAAACATTTACCACACAGCTTGATATATATATACATGTAAGATTTGGAGTAGTTTCAGGTGTTCATTTTGATGTATATATTTTTTTATAGGAGAAACAGTAATGTGAAACAAGAGTTATCAGAAGATGACAAATATCCCCGGCCCCCATATATTTGAAAGAACAAATCAACTGACAATTACTTGAAGTCCAACTTGATTTTTTGGACTAGGTCCAAATTGTTTCCATGGATATCATGAAAAATAAAAATGCCAAAAATCTGTAAATAGCAAAAGGCAATACTTCAAGATCTGTTTGATATATCTGTCAAGTCTTGTAGAAAGATATTGAACAGTTTACGAAGTTGTGATCCGAACTAAACCCACCCTCCCTTTGAGACTAAGTCCTAATCGCTTCCATGGACACAGAGAAAAATAAAAATGCCCCAAATCTGCAAATAGCAAAAAGCACCACTTTGGGATCTGCCTCACATATCTGCCAAGTTTTGCTGAAAGATATGGAAAGGTTTCCGAGTTGTGCTCCAGAAAAGAAGCTCATCCCACCCTTTTGAGACTAAGTCCGAAACATTTCCATGGAAACCAATAAAAATACAAACGACAAATATCTGGAAATAGCAAAAGGCACCACTTTGGGATCTGCCTCACATATCTGCCAAATTTTGCTGAAAGATATTTAGAAGTTTTTGAGTTGTGCTCAGGAAACAAAGCCCACCCCTCCCTTTTGAAAGAAAAATAAAAATGACAAAAATCTGTAAATAGCAAAAGGCACCACTTTAGGTTCTGTTTGATATATCTACCAAGTCTTGAAGAAAGATATTAAGAAGTTTTCGAGTTGTGCTCCGGAAACAAAGCCCACCCCTCCCTTTAAGACTAAGTCCGAATCGTTTCCATGGAAACCGGGAAAAATACAAATGCCAAAAATCTTTAAATAGCAAAAGGCACCACCTTAGGTTCTGTTTGATATATCTACCAATTTTTGTTGAAAAATATTGAACGGTTTTTGAGTTATGCTCTGGAAACAAAATGATTAAGGACGGACAGACGGATGATGCGTCGACTACATCCCCCGCATTACATGCCAGGAGGATAAAAAATATATTAAAAATCCTCTACATAAACAATCAATATAAACATCCAGTTTCAAGTGGATATTATATTACTGGCTTCGCTATTATATTGTTGTGGATGTTATATAACCCGGGCATTTGACATCTGAATATTTTGAAGATTTTGCATTTTTCTTGGAGATAAAACCTTCAAATATATGCAGCAAATGTCTCTAACACTGTATAATAGTAAGAATTTATTTACAGTTTACCTGAAATAGACTCATATGTGGTTTTGTTAGATTTTCATAATGAAATAAAAGATCTGATTTTTTATGATATTGGCAACAAAGTTTAATACCACATTTCCCCCAAATATACATGTATACATACATCCTATAATGAAACACTGCAATATATTATTGAACTGATCTTCAGCTTCATATAAACAAATCTCTACTTTTCAAGTCTTTGCAATTTTGTTCAGCTTCCTTTTGGCAATCTGTCCTGGGACAGTATTTATCTGAACTAGGTCACCCCTGCAATGTAATTCATACAGGATATAATACACTAATTTCAGAAATACTTACATTGCCTGACTGTAGAGCTGTACACATGTAAACACACAAAAGTAATTTTTGAAATCCTGTAAATAATCGGCCAGATAAATCCAGTGACTGTAAAATAATGTGAGCATTGATAGTCGAATTGGGATCTGATGACATGTGTCAACCAAGTCAGTGAACTCCTTCCCATGTTGAAGACTCCATTCTAACCCAGATCTCCCCGCCCTGCATCATGGTAACAACGCATTCATAGTAAATAGATTCGTCTTATATATTCTTTTCATCTGAGTATGCAAACCTCTGCTCCTCGACAGTATGAAGGCTAAACATTTGCAAAGTAAACTCAAATTTTTTATTCATCGATATCTCTGTTGCCATACTGAAAAGGTATACGATACTAATCCATCATATGAACCAACACATATATGGCTGGTG
>NW_025766072.1:0-69670 GCF_003918875.1 Haliotis rubra | reverse complement strand
TATGGAAGTTACGTAACGTACAAATCGTGTGAAAATATGATGAGTCATAATCGATGATGGAACATTTGATCATCCCATTGAATACGAGGATGAACCGTTCATATAAACCCCGAAAGATGACATACGCAGCGTAACATTCGAAATATCTGCGTTTCCTCACCCGCGAATTCATTGATGTTTTCAACCCCGAGTACCCCAGAATACAACCGAAATTAAGCGAATGCATTGAGTCATCAGATCACGCATTACCATATTCATTTGAAATCAATCCGTTAATACGAAAATCGATGATGAAAGACATAGCCAAAGGTAGACCACATGAATATACGCCCGAAGTCAGAAATCATTCGAAAACACATGTCCGAACATACGTATTTCCCACCGTATTTACGCATATCATCGGTTTATTATCCGTTTTGCCAGGCAGTAACCAACCACTTTGTGACCATTTCAAATGGTTCATTTGGGGATCGTATTCGTTTGAGAAAGGTCAATATTATATGCAATTGTTTATGATTCGAGTCCTTATTCAAGATTTGACTGTTGATTGCACGCCGTTTTAATATCTGTTAAAATATCATTGTACCACGTAAATGAGCCAAAGTCATCCAAGATTTGAACCATAGTACAGTTAGGTTAGCACATAGGGCACATCAATGGGCGCAATATCGTGGTCGGCAAACAACAACATCTTTGTTTGATTTAAATATGTAGTTACAGCCGTTCATAATTAGGTATCAGCATTAAACATAATTCCTTTGAAGACATCGTTACCATTCAGTGATAGCGCGAGTTTTAGACTTTGCCATTCAATCGACTAACTCGACTTCAAAGTCAGCACCGCTCTCTAAAATATCGAGCGTACGACTGACCGGTATAATCAATATCTATCGCATTCGCGACTAATCACTTTTCCTCAACATTAACGACCATCCGTTCAATATCACGCAATATTATGATATTATCAATCATGTCAAAGTTACGTTAACATCCGAACTAAATATTGTACTGCCATCCGTTAAAAACAGTATCGTAGTTACGACATTATCCACCAACAACGAATCGATTCGAACGTAATGACGGCACTTCATGTTAACAATATTGTTATCGACATTTACACGGTCGTCAGACGGCGTATGAGAAACGTTGCACGAACGTTTGAAACACCGTCAAATGTTAACAATACCGACGCCAACCCCGCATATCGAAACGATCGCATTTATCGAAGATGTCATAGATCCTTCCCAGTCATGATTATCTTTTTCCATCAAAGCACCGACGATGTATGCGCATAGAAAAATGCAATAGATTAACCGAAATAAAATCGTATGATTCGACGAAAGCTCATCATCACAGATTCGTCAATCAAATCAATTCAATCCATATTCACTTTAAACCGGTGATTGTTCAGGTAATTCAGCCAGCCGAAAGGATTAACGCACAAACGCGTATTCCTCATCAGCTCAAAACAGTATCCAGAAAAATGCCGGTCATTTGATTTAAAAAACTAATGCCGGACGTGTTCTGTATATCTCCGAGTTGTGAATTGGTTCAGCATCGGCGCAGGTTCAAGACCGACGGTTCAGTATAGTTCGTCGAAACAAAGAGACGTATTTGCGCTCGAAGCCGCGTCATCTTAGCTTCCAGTGCGTTAGCTTCAAGAACCGCCCGTTTCACGAACACGCCGCGGTCTCTTCGAGCAACTGTTCAGAATCAATCGTTCGTAGTTTACGCATCGACGCCGATTCGCGTTAAATAAAGACGATGTTTCACATCATTTCGTTACACTTCTGTCACGATCGTCATTCATCACGCACAAAACGCCATATTTGTTCGAAAAGCCGACAGGTTCATGTTACGGCAGCATTGTTTGATCTCGTTTTCGTAGCGAGTAGCTTATGATACCGTCCGACAAGCCATCAAGAAAGCGGGAACTGCCCATTACATACCGAATAAGCATTGACGACGAAGTCGTTCAGGCAGTTATGCCATCATCTCCAATCATCATAACAATATCCATTGATTCGATCAGTCTTCGACAGAATATTTTCCTGTTAGTGTTCACCTTCCTTCATCGGTTAGTCATCATCCAATTAACAGGCACACGTGGATAAAATAATATAGCCAGACGGCCGATTTGCGCCTGGTATCAAGCGTTCGAAGCGGGCTCAACGTTAGATACCGGAATCCGCTAACATACGAAAGCGTAACCTGGGGAAAGACGATGCGCCGATCATTCATAAGTAAAGATTACGCGACACTTAAAGGCATGTTATCATGCCAGGTTGATTTACGTTCGAGATCTCCGAGCATTTTACATGTAATAACGCTTTGAAAACATGAAGAATGGCGTTAAATTATCTACATTATTAACGCATCGGGGATTGCGCCCACCATAGGTTTACAATACGCCATGTTCCTCGATACCAGAAATAATTCATTGTTCCGCCCGAGCCCTAATCAACCGTGTCGTTGATATTACTACTTCACCATTCGAGGTGCTATCTTCGAAAATAATTTCGTTCATAACACAGACAAGTTAAAGTTATCGTGTCGTTCCGGGGATATTGTTGTACCTTATTAACGAAGCCGAATGTAATAATCAAATCGCAAAGTCATCGAGAACATCACGTTTCACGCCATTCATTGGCAATTGTCAAGACGACGAAACAGATGCAGCCGAAGATGCGCCTGGCTTCTTCCAGACAGCGAGTCCAACGTTTCCAGCCAGACGTACCGTAACCCGGAGATAAACATCAACGCACTGAAAATTAACTTGACGTTCGCAGTAACAATCACGATAACGCTTCATGCAGACTTCAGCATAATACGGAGTGTACTTTCGCCATTACAACGCACACAGCCAACCGTTCGTTGACACCGTGTTTGGCAGACAGACCCGACTTGAATGCCACGATGCCAGAAATATAACAAACATTGGTTATCTCTGCGTTTGCTACCGATGACCTTTTCCGTCATTATTCCCGACAATACGCCGCATATGGTTTATTGTCACAAAGACGCCAGTTGCAGATCGTATCAAGCAACAGATTACGTTGTAACAGAAACATTCGTTCATTAACGGTCCGACAGACCCGCTTCACTTTTCCGCGGCTCGATGGATTCATCGTTGGCGAGCATCGATGATTTTGTTGAGTTTGTTCGTTACTAACGCAACTGCAAAGTTCGTAACAATCGAGTTCGATCGCCGACATGTTCACGTAATAAACGAGTCACCAGTTAGCGAAAGCTGACCGTCGATTCGCGACAAGCGGGTTTTTCACGCTATTGTTTTCTTTAACGCCAGCGAATGCCTGTGAATAGTCTGCCAGAATTGATGCGTTTGGACAACAGCAAAACCTGGTCGCTGATAACGAGCTCTGTCGATAGTGACAACGAAACAAGTGATATCCCGAGAATGGGTTTACGCAGCAGTTGCCTAATTCGGAGTTTATCGTAAACCTTAAACAAATATCAGCATTCTGAAACTCCAGCAATAGTATCAGTTCAATGCCATTTAAAAGTCAAATCAACGATCGCATTTCATTGTGGGTGTAACTAATAACTATCAACATGGATAAGCATTTATCGAAATGCCAATACAAGAACAATTACCCCTGAAATAAAACAACCAATCAATACAAAACAAACAGACCAGAATGTAAAGCAGACAGAGGTTGTTTTACGCTCTTGAAATACGTTCATTTTGCTTTTGCTTCAGATAACGCGCTTATTGAGCAGGCCCAAGCATTCACAATAAGCAATGGACATTGTTGCTCGTTCTTCCTCAGCGAATATGTAACACGGTTTTCATAATTCATGACAACGAAGTATTTTGCATCACGTGCGACCCAAACAAACGCGCAGGCCTGATACCTTATTCACAGTTATATACTTGAAGGTAAACGTTAAATCCAATATTTACCAGTTTCATGTGAAGAAGTGTTATTCAGTAAAGTTGAAAGACCGAATTCGTACTGATTCAGACCGAAGTTTGAGACACGGATGAACTTCGAATTATACATTTCCATGAGTACTGTGTTCGCCTAATTGCAAGCCTGGCATGGGAATTTCAGCCTTCGGAAATCACCCAGCATATGACGCATTGGTTTATGCTCGGTTCAGCGAACATTCGTGAAAGATTCCGACCATTTCCGAGGATATTTACTTGAACAGTCAATGAAGCGAAGAAGTGTCTTCGGTTATTTACGCATTGTAAACAGCACATGTACTACGCGGTATATCAGTTTAGTCGGCATTGGCGGTGTTTACCAATAAATGCTCACTGTTTCGTTTACGCTGTGGGAACATTACCACGATGACCAGACAGCGTCGATCAATTCGAGGCCCAGCGAAAGCCCACGCCGCTACCAACATTAGTCATTGGCAGTACCGTCAGAAGTATGGTGCCGAAAAGAAGGTAAAATTTTTTTACCGTTTCAGAACCGAAATAACGAATGTAACTATTGTTCTGGGCATACCAAAATATCAGTATCATAAAAACAAGTATTGCTCATCATGCCATCAGTGATCAAGCCAGTCAAAATAAAATTTTCGATTGTTCATGCTTGAGATGGCTTACCACGTTCCGCCAGCGTATACGTTTCGATTCAACAATACCAGATGGCGTTACGATTGACATATTTCACCATGAATGAAAACAACTGATAACCAACCATGGCCCACCAAACAGATCAATGAAAACGAGTCGCCGGTCAATGTTTGCATACAAAGTTTGAAAGGAGCATATCGTTGTTGTCGGTCCCACCGGTAACTACCAGGTTAAAGTCAGTTGCCAATGAGATAAACACCTAAACCTGCGACAACAGCCAGGCGTTGCCGACTTACCAGCAACAAAGTAGTGAACGTCATCGCGATACAGTTTATTTTCGCAACACAGGCCCTAACATTTATCGAGATTGCCGTACGTAAAAGCCCAGATTGTTGATGTCCATGACATTTCAACACTTCCGGGGACACACAGAAAATACGAAATGTACAATTATTTCAAAGCGCCATCTTCCGGTATCACCAAATTCAAGAATCGATGAAAGATGCTGAAGCTTTTATCGTTATAGACCACGCCGTTGAAGTTGCTTCGATTTATCAACGCACCGAACGGAGTTTGATTTTGCCATCGTTCAAATGATCTTCGAAGTACGTGAAAATCAAACGGCTTGTCGAATTGTTTCGTAAAGACGATTCGTAGTCTCCTCGAATAGATATTCGCGCATTATTCGTTTGTAGAAAGATAGGTTGTTTTTAGAAGATTCATTGAACAGATGGTAACAAGTTGGTCGTCACTCGTGTCGACAGAACAAACAACAGCGCACGTAATAACTTTACAAACAAAACATCCCATCCGTTCATCGTTCAATCTATTAACGCGTACCGTTAGTTCATATTCAATTCATCATCTATCAAATAGATACCGCTTCTCCCATTTAATCGCCTTCATTCGACGTTTCACTTCGAACCACCACAATTATTACTCGTCGAATATTGCCGTTTAAACCAGAAGTTTGACTCAACAGAATTGAAACAAACAATACAGATAAACCATGTTTGAATATCGATTCTACATGCAATGGTTAGACTGATTGTCCACCCGAAATGTAATCAGATGGCTAACATCTAAAGGAAGAACCGTATCATCAATACGTCCATATCAGGCTTTACGACGCTTCAACGTTGCAACCTCGACGTATATGCCTGAATTTGGTAAAGATACGCGCGACCGTATCTGGAAGATTGCGAAGTCGTATCCTCAAAGTGTTTACGTTGAATATTGCCGATTGATGAATATGTAGTTGATATCAACTTCCGTACCACAGCCATGGATCCGACAGCGAATTATCCACAGACCGTTTGTCCATACGCCGTTCGCTCGTACATTTCAATCATCACAGCAGTTCAATCATTCGTTCAATATCGACGTTCGATTAGCGAACGGTCGATTATTACAAACGAACAAACACGGAGAATCATCCGAACATAATTCATTATCGACAACTTCTACGTTAACAATAATAAAGCATTCGGTACATTTATTTCGATTCGATAACAGACAAGTATATAGTCCCAATGAACGCCTGGAAGTACAACTGATCAAAGGGTTCGTTACCAAATTAAGATCGATCGATCGTCATCCTCAAGAAGAGTATAATGCCAATAAACGCATCGCATTGATGACGAAACCGATTCGCACTCAACGCCGCCCGCCAGATCGTTTTCCCAGGTGAACATTTATCTTTTCCTTCCAGCACCGACGCATAGAAAATGCACAGATATCACAATCGAAACGAAATTCGCGGCGATTCGACGATAACAATATCAATAACGACTGTCAACAACTTTACAAATCAGTTCCACCGGGCATTTTGCAGCTCGTTCGCAACCGCCCATATCGTTTACCGCAGTGATATCGATGCAAGCGTATCAACCGTATCTGTTTAACTGTCGATCACCGCACAAATGCATTCCCCGGTGTTCGGTGAAACCGGTGCGTATTCGCGAAAAATGTCGGTCATCGATCAAGTAGTTCGGTCATCATCGAACGACAGGGTAGACGGTAATATATAATGTTCGCATGTTCGACAACAGGTTAGTAGTCTTCGGTGAAATCAGGTAATTTTACCGATAATTTATCGCTAAAAAGAGATCACCGCAATCTTCGAGCCGTCAGCTTCCAGTTTCACCGTTTTGAACCCGACGGCTGTTCAGAATAATCGCGAGGTTTACGTCCGACAAGTTCATATACGCCAACGAACCACAATGTTATTAATCATCATTCAATAGTCAAAGTCGGGCAATAGTTTATCGTTCGTTCACTGCCGAACAGCGAAATCAGAATACATGATAATTTCACCAGCCCAGTCCATACTTTGAAACCCTACAGTTTGTTCGCCATTTGACAACGATATTAGTGATCGACGAAAACATTCATCGACACTCCAGCCATTCCGTTTTCCGTTTCGTCCTCAACAGTTACGTTTACCGTAATAAAACCACCAGCAGCATCCGCTTCAATAATGAAGCTGCGATCGAAGAAGCGAGTAGAACGAAGTCCGTCAGCGTCCTCATCTATCACACTTCGCCATAACGCCAGAGCCGTCATATCAGAGATTGACCGATCGCGTTTCAGCTTTACGCCGTTAATGTTAAACATATTCCAACATCACGGCGTAAAAGATCACCAGAAAGAGGCCGAACATCGCACTACGCGGGGGTTCGGCGACGAACGCTGAATCAACATCGACGCCATTTCACGTCCTCATTGAGATATCGACGAGCGTAAACGGCAGTCTTTGAATTTTGACATTGATCTCGCTTTCGTAGCAGCGAACAGTAGCAATAGTCCAGCAATAAATACGGGGACGTTAATTAACATCTAAGAATTGAACTCATACTAATATTCGAAGTTTACGTACTGTTGATGCCGTGAAATTGCGTTATTTCAGACAACAGCGACCCTTTACGTAACGCCCTTATAAATTAACGAAGAGCAAAGATTCAACCGATAGCATGCCGAGCGGGCGACGACATCCCAGCGTGAACACGTGAACGGTATTAAGAAGGTGTACTGTTGAATATACCTCTTTCGTTCACGAATACGTAACCAAAGACGAAGGAGCCGACCGAGCGAGTTGTCATTTGACGTTACATCGGCAATATTTCAGCCGATCGCATCTTTAACTTCGATACTGAAACGGTGATATTATGAAACCGACGAAGCGACAAAGCAAAACAACCAGAATATTCACAGATACGTATGTATCAGTCATAAACGCCTTGGCTAGGGGAAAAACAATACAGCATATAGGGTTAGTAGACGTAATTAACCGAAAGTTGCAGATCATCAGACCATGGGGACTGGTTGATTTCGTTACCGCATGACTCCCCACATCATCCCCTTCCAGTCATAATAAGAAATAAAATCTGAAGTTTCGGGGCTCGTAATCGAATATACGATTCCGCGGCGTCTGTTTCGAAATACTTTTGATTACGTACCAGAGACAATACTATGCCAGCTCGCCTTCGAGAAGTCATCATCACCTGCTGAAAATTCGAACTGTCAATCGCGTCCGTCTATTGGTTGAAACATATATCAAAAACGGCATTTACCGAAGTTCATTTTAAAAATCAGATTAAACGATACCAACACAGCTGCGCCCAACGCCGTGTCATCCCTTTATGCCGACAAACAGCAGACATACGACCGTGCTCACGACAAGCGAGGTGATTCCTTCACCTTTCAATAGGTATCATGAGCTATGCGTAGTAACACATCGTCGCATGACATCTTCGGATCGACAACTAAAGCGTAACCGATAGTTGGTTTTATCACGTATTCTTACGATACCACTATCCGCCCTCTTTATCAGACGGGTGTCGTTGTAAATCAGAGTATGGGGATCGAAAGCCTGATGAGTGCCGCCTGGCAGCAAAACGGCCATTGGTATTCAGAAACGAAGTTGCAAACCAACAGAGCATCTGATGTCGCATTGTCAGCCGCAAGATCAATATATATATTCTCGATTAAAAGCGATGCTTTACAAAGAAGCCATAACGTTCTCGAAGGCAAGAAAGAGAGTCTGAAAATATATACTGTTTGGTTTAGGCACCATTTATATTTACGTTAGTGCATACCTTCTGCCGTGAAAACGAACTTTCACCGGTATCTGAAGACAGTTTGGACTCAATGACATATAATAAAGATATCTGGGACTATCTGTAAGCGATTTATATATGTATTATATTTACTTTTAATCGATTATATCTGCCTATATAGCGATTTCAAATTTAGTGATAAAATAGTCGACTTGTAATAATGTCAAGGAGCACATTCATACGGCAGTAATAGTATTAATCCCGTTCAAAGAGTATGAACAAAGAAGAAGATTTGTCAGCCAAACCTTCACGTTAGTGATTAAAGATGCGAAATGCATGACAGACCGTTAGCGCCTGGCATCATATTGCACGATACCGTGAGATGTTCATTCGTTCATCGTATCGTCGAATTTCAAGACAAGCTCAAAGATTCGCGGCGACAGAATCCGGTCAGTTTTAGCTGTTCAACATTACACGACGGAGCCGATAATCGGTGCCGAAAGCGACCAGCGACGATATAAGGGATGCGGTAGTTTCACCAATCAATTGAAACGGCCATCGAGCGGCCTTCGTAATAGTTTTTAGATGAGCCAGCACAATGGCTAACTTCGGCCTTCAACCCGATGGAGGACAAGCCATTTCAAAAGTTCTGCGTTCATGCGGTTTTATACTACGGCAAGAAATGCATGCAATAGTCTTTAGATTTGCAGAAGTCGCTTCACATCATCATTTACGCATTTTGTTTAAAACGACAACAAGCCGTCGTCAATATACAGATTCACCGCGACAAAGAACATTGCATCATCCGTCAAAAGCGATCCGACGATGTCGATCTTAATGCCATAAGCGACAGACAAACACCGCCTGGGACAATTTATCCCGGATTACACGACAGACAGGGTTAACCCACCGACTTCGAAATGTTCGTTCAAACCGCATTGAAGCAAACGGCTCTAATTCAAAGTCACGTAAAGCGAAAAATGCCATAAGTCGCAGTATCGTATTTTTCGAGATCAAAGAATATCGTTACGCATTGCCGTTTCATTTTTGACCAGCGATTTCAACGCAACAGTGGCTCGTTTCGAAATCAATATCATTGTTATCAGAGCCATATTCAGTTATCATTAACTCATGCCTAACATTCGTTCCATGGTTTTACAGACATCGTTGAAGATACACTATACTTCGACGATGATTCGACCTGCTCAGAATAGATCACAAAAGATTATGTCACTTATTGTAGTTTTCCCGAAGTCCATATTGTACCGTATGAAGCTGTAGTATCAGCCGATGCATCTCTGGCAAATGGCCAAGAGCCGATAGTGAAGCTCTCCTCGCCGTTAAACAGAAGCCACTGCGTACAATTACGAAAATAACGCATTAGTGATCTTCGCCGCCACCGAATAAATATTGCCTTCGGTATTGCCGAAATTCGTGACGTGGCTCGACGAAAGAAGACGTTTGACGAGCAAGCTCACCGTTACTGGCAACAGACTCAACAGCCGTCATCATCCTCTCAGACGGCGAACAGCAGATTTCCGAACCTTTCGCCCTTACTTGGGATCATGTTCCATACCTCGAAATTGGCGTACGTAGTTCGATTCGAAACATACCACGACGCAAGCCTCAAAGCTAAACCTTGATTCACCATACCAGCCGTGCTTTTCAACCAGCACAATGTTCGTTATTAAACCATGGCTCAATATCATGTGAATTGCAGAGTACTTTGGGCATACTTCTACCAGTATATCGAAAACCATAGATTCGTTGTTCGCAAAAACATCATGCGTTGCGATCATTACATAGCGTTCATATAACGATCAATCAGGTTTGCGAACAGGCCATTGTTTGAACGGGGAAGTTCACTCCATTGATAGTTCATCAAATCCATTAGCATAAACGGAGTCAATCGAAGCGAAAGATCCAGGATATTCGCCGGATGTAACAGTCGAATCGATCATCGTAAGACATTGTTCATCATCGAAATGAATCGACGATTCATCTTATCATTGCGTTGATCATCAGCGGTTGCGTCCGAACAGACGCCCCGATGGTTATCGATGATCACAGACTGAAGATCGATTCTCGAAGATTAGATGACGAAAGAATTTAACGCAGTATACGACGAACGTTTGAAGATAACAGGCCAATATAACGATATGTCCAGCATCAAGATCAACAGAAACCAGATACAAAGTCTGATCGATCAAAGACTGCCGCTCAGTTTGTCAATTGTCGACATATCATTTTACCGGAGATAGCCTGAAATATGTCCGGTTTATAAGAATCCGCAGCCACCGGTCAGCGAATCGATGTCAAGAGTCACCGTTAGAAAGAAGTACCAGTTATCCAAATCTTCTAAACGTCTTTCTTTCGACAAATGAACCAGAAGTTGAAGTTCACGAGCGAAACAGATTTAGTTAATCTCACCACCGAGTCAATATGACGCAACAGCGCACCGACTAAATGCCGACACCAGACACAGCGGTACGCCAGAGAACAACACAAATGAGCGCATCGTTCATCAATTCACGCCCGACCGGTGCCGGTTCAGCATCAAAGAACAACATTTCCAGCGTCATTATCACCGATAATCGTCTTCCGCTATTAGACTTCCAGCGAAGTTACCGTCACCTGAACATCGAGTGACGCGTCATCAGCGCCCGCAAATGCAAATCAATAGACCATCGAACCATTGGTATTCAGTCGACGACAGAATGTCATCCGTCCAGGGTCAGCAGTGTTGAAACTGAATGTTCCAGATCTATCGTTCAACGAATCAACCGTTTACCAGTATCATCATAATGAGTTGCCGAAGTTCGTCTTCATCAAAGTCTTTATGGTTGTATGTTCACTGAACAAAGTTCAATCATATTTGCCTTCAGCATGAAGATAAGATGCCTGTTTGAGTTATTCATATGGTTATTAATCAAATTGTCTTAAATCCGTGAAATATAGCATTAAGACGTAATATAAGCCGTGTCAGCGCGACAATAACGATATTCGAAAATCGATTGCGTCATATTGATGGCAGAATCGAACTTCGTCATTTCGAGCCAGCAGCGGCAGTTAACCGACTTCGATGAAACGCCATTTAAGAAAGATTTGAGCGTCATTGGTTCGTTACAGCGGGAACAAACATTCATACCGAAAGCAAGTTAAGACGTTGATGACAAAGCCCAGGCAGTTGTTTGAAGTCAGTTTGAGCTTCATCATCATAACAATATTCATGGACTCGATCAATCTCGACAGTTTCATTTCACAGGTTCACCATTCGTCTGATTGTTCCGTTTAACATCATCCACTTAACGTAGGGTATTGGATCAGCGGCGACGCATGAGTGGGTAGAGACGGTCGATTAGGTGACTGCGTGGGCTCAACAAAATCCATACAAAGAATTCGTAATATCGAGAAAGTAACTCAGCTTGACATACATAAGATTTGAAGACAATGGATTCCAGCGATACACGTCATATCTACGCCAGGTTACTATCGGAGTGAAAGATTTACGCGAATTTTCATTACGCACCACTCTCTTTTGTTTATGACCGGTAAGCCGATTAACGACCTGAAACATTTATCATTGGTTATCAACCTGTCGACAACGAGCTGAGCCCTCGAATCAGTCATAATATTTCGTTCGTCGATTCTCGTAACGAAACGAACGCAAATACCTTCATACCATCGGTTACGTGGAAGCCGAACGATGGATCAAATGGCAAAGTTACCGAGGACGTTCCTCAAGCGATTATTAGACCGCCTGTCGTTATTTTCCATCTCAGAAACAGATGTTTAAGCAATAAAGAAAGTTCGTTGCTTCTTCGTATTTTGTTCTGAAGTTTATTTCCAGTTGCGCATTTCACGTCTCCATGTACGTAAAGTCTGGAGATGAACTGATCAGCGAATGAAAATAACCATTTTGTCGTGTTCGGATTCGTCGTTAAAAGCAACACGCCGAAGGCCCGGGAATCGATCACGAAGGGGTTAACGTGAAAGCCCACTCGAAAACTTCGCCGTACGTTTGAAATAAAAGCGGCGTAAAATACCACCACCGACAACAATCGCGGTCATAGTTTACCGTATGGCGATCAGCGATAAAACAAAATATTCTCCGTTGTCTAGCAGACAGCGGAAATGCCCGTAGTTCTATTCTGTTCATGGCATATCGTCAGAAGAGGGACAAATTCGCCACAAGTTTATCACCATGACAACAATATTGTGGTTCTCAGCAAGAAGGCAACATTACTCAGTTAACCGTGCGGATGGCGGGCAGCACGAAAATATAGAACGCGCCGAAAACCCGAAAGCTTTCTGGATGGCGTCCATTATTATGTAAGAAATTGAATGCGCGTATCGATGCGACCGCCGCATATTGCCGGAACAATTGGTGAAGTCTATTGGTATCAGATACCGCAATGAATTAACGCAAATTCCAAAACAATTAAAGTCGAGCCGTGCGATCAATATTATGCACGTAAGACTTTAGTACACGGCGTTACTAAACATTACGTACATAAAGCGTCAATCGTTGAGCCGAATGTTCTCCATTTAGACAGAGACGACCGACTGAAATAACAAAGCCGACGTTAAGTACGGCGAAAATCGTTATCATTAATTCATGTCGTTAAACAATGACCTTTCCGTCAATGAATTCGGTCAATCAGCCGCCCCATACGGTATAATTATTCTTCATGCAAAGAACAGGCAATACGCCACTTTCATTGCCCGATAAGATTATGTCGATTTGGCACGCGACGAAAACAACTTGTATCAAAATGAACACCGTACATAGCTTATCGCACACCGTTATCCTTAGCAGTCACGTCACCAGATACCAGTAGAATTCATTACGTGAATAAAATAACGAAGAGAATAACGATTAGGCGTAATATTTCATTGAAGCAAACCAGTTATTTAACGTCATTATCTAAAATGCTAATATTAAATAATCGTTAAACAAGACGCCCGGTAACGAAGTTAACAACATTTTTGATTCGATCGGGTCCGTATGTCCGACAGGCCAAATCAAATATAAACTACCTGGTGAATTTGCCGGTCGCAACGTCCACCACGTTAACACGAGTATCTTAGCTGAAACAGACGATAATCGTCGTCCAATCAATAGAATGCACGACATAATAGTTCATCGTCTCCGTCCTTACACGACAACAGGTAAAAGAGAATATTGAATACAGCACCACAAACCGTATAACGACAAAGAAAATGAAATGTTCTGCGTACCGACGGATCGATTCCTTTAAAATCCAATGAATACGTGAAAATGCCCATCGTTAGCATGTGTATGCATTGAATGTTGGTTGCGTCGACGGTATTTTCGAAGCTTCAGCAGGCCATATTCACGTTTCTCTGATATTCCCTCGCCGAATAGCGCCAACTGGTTTCATATAGCGTACAAATATCTTTCTTCGAACAATAGCTGCCAACCTGATAATAATGACCGATCACGTAATTGAAGATTTGCTCGTCGTATCAGTTGATAAATGAATATCAGACGATTCGTGAGATACGAAAGATATTGACCGATCCTTTCTCTAGAAACCGTCTGAAACCGCTCGTCTCATAACGACGCCGACAGCTTACCTTCCTCTTCGTTTTCGTCATCGGTAAGATCAATACGCTCTTTCATCGTCATTAACAGTATACGGGCTCGAAGAGTTGATACAGCGAGTCGTGCGGTTTGTTAACGTAAGTTATTAATATGATTGAATATCGGTCAATGATCAATGACATATGTTGAATACGTCATTGATAACGTGAATCCTTTATCATCGAATGAACGATCTGAAGGAACGAACGTATATTTTCAGTTCGATATGCATGTTCTAGTTCTTCGTCTCTCGAGCGAGCTCTCGAAACTGTTTTGTCGTATATATCGATGTAACGATCAGTCGCTCGAGTATTTTCAAAATTGGAAAGCTCAGGTCCCGCATCGACAAGTTGGTTTAGATTGCATTATTGTTTGTCAATTCCTGGTCGTTGGGGTGAAGCGTAACTGGTAGCCAGCGTATTATGTCGAACATAAACAACAGCCAGCGATGAAACGATGTACCGAATATGAACATGCGAGAGTTGTGTTTATCTCATTGAGCGTAAGCATCTATGAAATCAACACCGATTGTTAAGAAATTCATACCGAAATGTCGCCGACAAGTTTGTTTGAAAACGCCGGAAAGTCATTTAGGTGTCATGCAAAGAGTATGGAATGTCTCGATATTTTGAATATCGCGATATCCATTGCAGCAAACGACGACGCCTAAAGATCATCGAAATTTTATTCGACGAAACAGCTTGAAATAGGGCGCTATCACCTCGCCAGAAAGTTACATATCCTTCATCAACGCATGCAATTACCAATACCAGACGCCATTCTGAAACGTTGTTCAATGTTCATCGTTATTTAAATGCAAACGCACCCGTTTTCATTACTCTGTCGGAAACTAGTCTAGACCGTAAATATTTAATCAAGTCGATAACTATGCGCTTGACGTGTTTAGCAAAAAGTGAACATTTGAACAGCGTTTCAGGAATGGCGTCTGAATTATTAGTGAATTACTGCTGATCTTTTGTACGAATGCGTTCGACATGGTGTTGAGTGACCGAGAGAGGATATGCTTCTTTCTAGCATGAATTGATGCGCCTATTTCAAATATTTCATCAGAGATAAAATTTCGTGGTCTTAGACGGTCGGTGTGTTTTTTACAATGGATATCAGCAGAATGTTCAAAATATCAGAGACGTTATGCTACTCTTGCATATTTTATAAATGACTCCGAGCAGGGTTTTTTCCAAACAAACTAAACATCAGTACGAATGTTCAATTTGCATCGTTTCTTAATGTCGAGTGTTGGTTCCATAGATAGCTACGCTCCAATGAGTTTAATAAACCTATCTCGCATGATTTCAGATATATTGACACATCGTTTCATATAGAGATGTTTTGTCCAGAACATGATTCTTGACATAGCCACACTGGCTACCTTAGTTACACAGCTTTCACTTGCTGATTAGAAGGTCTTGAGCCAAACAATAATACAAATCCTAAACTGAAGTAAGTTCACACTTTGTGATGCAGGTTTATGTTTTTTTGTAAACATCATATTTCCAATTTTTGAAAATACTCTTGAGCATTTGTCGTTACATCTGATATACATTTATGTCTGTATGCTCCAAAACAATGCCTGGTTTCGGGAAGAAACTCCTTCAGGACGAAACTAGAACACATACACTCTCAGACAAAGTATACGTTCGTTCATAGGATCGTTCATTCATTGTCAGAAGTTCACGTTATCTATTGGCAATATTAACATATGTCATTGATCTCATTGTGATTGATGTCCAAGTCACTATTAATAACCCATTGAAAGTACGTACACGGTCGCTGTATGGCTCTTCAGGCCCGTAGCATACTGTTATGTGGCAGTAGAGAGCTTATGTGTGGTCACTACCAGTGGCAGCAGAAGATTGAAGAGGAGGTAAAATGTCGAGCGATGTCGGTTGCAGAGAATGAGTGGAACGTAACCTTACTGAGAACGTCATACTTACCCGTTTGAGAAACTTCGGTTTGGACAGTTTCTAGAAGGATGAGTGTATCTTTCCATGAATATCTCTAGGGTCGATCTGATATTCGTTTTATCAACTGAATACATTGTGCCAAAATCTTCAAGATTGCATGATCGGAAAAAGACGTTTATCACGACATTCGACATTATCAAAGGTTGTAGCTATTGTTCAGAGAAATAAAAGATGTTGTACATATATGAAACCAATTGAGCGCTATTCGGCGAGACATGGAAACGTGGGCATGGCACAAAAAGCAAAGCCCCAGTTGGGATATTTATCGAAAAAATACCATCCTGTTTATAGCCAACATTCCAATTCATACATGTAGCAGTGACGTTTTCACGTATTTTATACATTGTAGTTTAAAAGTCAATCAAATGTTACACAAGAACATTTCATTTTCTTGTGTTATACAGTTTTGTGGGTAACAGTATTCTTCATAATATTCTCTTTACCTGTTGTCAGTGTAGGACAGGTTGATGAATATGCATATCACGTGCATTTCATATTAGTGGGAATCTTTGTGATAATATTGAGGATTTTGATTGGCTGATTGGATCATCTGTTTCAATAAGATGATACCTCGTGGTGTCTTGTGGTGGCCATTGCGTTTTGAGTGCCGAACATGAGAAGCCAAGCCAGAGTTCACCAGGTTAGTTTATATTTGGTTGTACAAATGGTTTATACAGTTGTCAGGTTATAAAGTATTAGTAATGTTGTTAACCTACTGTTCTGGGCTATAAACGTCTGTTTAAACATTCTTTAATATTAGCATTTTTAAGATGTAAACGTTATGCTTAGCTAAACTGGTTTAAGCTGTAAAATATTTACACCTAATGTTGTATTCTCTTGTTATTTTATTCACATGTGAATTCTGCAAGTTATCTAGTGACAATGACTGCTAAGAATGAGATGTGTATGGCATGTGCTGGTTGTTGATGCGTGTCATATATGTACAATTGACCATTTTGTGTTCCTAAGTGTTTTCGTCACGTTGCCGTCGGGCAGGGCGCACCTCTGTCTTATGGACGAGTGAGCTATTTTTGGATATGAAAAGTAAAGCATGTACCTTTCATTCTTACATGAAGAATATGCCTGTTATACCATATAGGGCGTATTGTTAGAATTCAGTGACGGAAAAAGGTCATTATTTTGTAACCTTAAGTGTAAATGGCTGTTATATTTTCACCATACACTAACGTCAACTGACACGAATTTTCCAAGTCCAGTCGTCTCTGTCTAAATCCTGGGAGAACATTCAACAGACAGTTGGCAAGGTTTATGCCACTTTATGTACATGTGTTTAAAGTAACACCGTGTATATAAAGTCTACATGCATAAGCTCTTAGTAAACAACGATCGCACAGCTTCCACTTCTGACTGAAATTGGGTTTTTAGGTTGCGTTGAAGACCATTGCAGTCACATTACGGCTGATATACCAATAAGGCTCCTGGAGCATGTAAGTTTAGTTCGACGCCTCTTTTTGCATTATTCCAGCAATATCACGGCGGGGTCCGCCAGAAATGGGCTTCACGCATTGTACCCATATGGACCATCAAAGCTGGGTTTTCGGCGCGACAAGCGATCGCTATAACCACTGTGCTGCCCCACCGCCCGCACAGTTGCTGGAAGTAATGTTGCCTTTAATATGCCCACTGAGAGACCACAACATAAATGACATCATAGTGATGCATCAAAGCTGAACAATAATTTGGATTTTGGAAAGTCCCCTCTTCTGACGTACTTTGCCATGACATGTTTCGGGGAATAGAACCACAGGCCTTCCGCTGTCTACTAGACAACGGAGGCTATTTTATTGTTTATAATCCCCTTTGGTCATATACAGTGTCGCTTATATTCACGGTGACATGAATGAGTGAGTGAGTGAGTTTTACGCCGCTTTTTGCAATATTTCAGCAATGTCACAGCGGGGGACACCAGGAATGGGCTTCACACGTTGTGCCCATATTGGGAATCGATCCCAGGCCTTCGGCGTGATGAGTGAACGCTTTAACGACTGGGCTACCCCCACCTCCAGTCTGATTGTTACTTGAAGCCACGACAAAAATCAAAAGTTTATTTTCATTCCTTGATGGTTTATCTCAAGGCTACTGTACATCACAACTGGAGACATTGTGAAATGCCACAGCTGGAATCGGCTTTCGCAGAAGACCAAAAATACAAAGGAAGAAGCAACAGGGCTCTTGTGCACACTTAAACACATCTGTTTCACAAGTTAGGAAATCTTGACAAGTCGGTCCAATAAATATACCTTGGGAAACGTGATGTCCCTCAGTGGCTTGCCATTTGATTATCAGTTTCAACTTCCATGGCGTTAAGACACTGGGAAAACTATTTGCATAAGACCGTTTCGTTTTAGGAATCGACAAAGACAAATAATATGACTAATTTGGGGCTCAACCTGTGATTGTCGGCTGGAATCTAAGGTTGTCTGTGGTAATGTTTCGTCATTTGTCAACACCGGTCCTCGTGATTTCTAAGAAAGTGGTGCATGTAGAAAATTCGCATAAATCTTTCCTCCGACATTAAGCTAACCTGGCATGGAAATATGACATTAAATATCATATGCAAAGTCCATTTACATCTTTAAAATCACTATGGATGATCAAACACATGTCAAATTTGGGATTACACTTTCTCAGTAATGTACAGATTCTTGTATATGTAGTTTTGTTGAGCCCACACCCTAAGTCACCTAATCAGCCGTCTACCCCACTCAGCCATCGCCGCTAGTCCATGTGTACCCCTCTGTTAAGTGGATGATGATAAACCGAACAATGGACAAGTGGAGAAGGTGAACCTGTAGAATGTCTATCGGGGTTGGTCAGGTCCATGGATGGTATTGCCATTGGTGGAATGCTCAAACTGACTAAATAACTGCCCTAGGCAGCTGTCATCCAACGTCTGCTTACTCAGTATGTAATGGGCATATTTGTTCCCACTCTTGTGGGCTTAATGGCCTCAAATCTGCTTAAATGTGGCATTTCATCAAAGTGAGTTAGCCTACTCCTTGCAAGCTCAGAAATGAAGCAAGTTCAGTTCTGCCATAACATGACCTGTCAATTTTTCCAGGCTGCAAAAACGTGTTATTTAATCGCGGCGACCTTTGACATAATTGCATCTGTATCTTTACAGATTTAAGATTAATTTGAAATTAATAACCATATGATATAAAGCAAACAACATCTTATGTATACTGAGAAAACAAATATAGTTGTATACAGAACTGATTCAGTGAGACATACAACCCTCCATAAGACTTTATGATAAGAGAACAAACTTCAGCTTCAACTCGGCACCCGTGAAGAGCCACCTCCTCGTGGTGGGTGCTGGGTAACGCTTAGCGCTCTTCAACCCCCGGTGGTGGACGGGATTCTGGTGGTTGAGGGCAATAGGATCCTGGAACCGTGTTCCTGTTGCCCAACACACCACTTTGGCCCTTACTTCACCTAGACGGGTGGTAGAACTGGCCCGGTTCTATCAATCGGCTGGTCACGCCAAGCCCTGTGGTTGGTGAATCTATTATTTGCACATTTGCTTATTTTGGGCCTTGGTTATTTTTTTATCCTCAATGTTCAAATTATTATGTTAACTTCGCTAGAGTCCTATGCCAGAAGGCGGTGGCTCATGGGCCAATCTGGTGATAATGACCTCCCAAATGATGTATGTCTCTAATTTCTTGTCTTGGGCCGAACCAGTCGGGCATGGAATTGGTAGACGAATGCAGCTATTTGTGTTGTTGTCTCTGGCGTATACCACCACTGTATCCCTGGTGTCAGCATTTTGGATATCCGGTGCATATTGACACCGTCCTTGTTGACACTCCATGGTGGGTGGGGAGCAGGGGTGCTAAATCTATTTCCTTTCATCATGGCACTTCAAGCTTCTGGTTCATTTCGAAATGAAAAGAAAAGACGTTTAGAAGATTTAGATCTCTCTTCTGGAAACACTTCTTCTAACAGTGACTCTTGGCCTCGATTCCTTGTAATTGAAGCTGCAGATTTTCTCCCCATCAAGTTAAACCCGTTTGCTATTTCCAAGGCTATCTCCGGCATCTTTGGAGAAGTAAAAAATATTACTCGTCTCCGTAGTGGCTCGCTTCTTGTGGAGTGTGCACGGAAACAGCAATCTCTCAATCTTTTGTCAGTCAAGACCTTTGCCAATATTGAGGTTTCTGTGTCTGTGCACAGGACACTAAACACTTGCCGTGGTATTATCAGAGATAGAGCTCGTTGTCTCTCTTATATGTCAGAGGAGGACATTGCAGCAGAGTTAGAAGATCAGGGTGTGTCAGCTGTTAAACGATTCACAATTAAGAAAGAAGGAATTATTACAAAAACAAACGCCTATTTATTGACGTTTGCTCGTTCATCTCTCCCGCAGTCGATTAAGCAGGTTATTTTAACATCGGAGTATATCCCCAATCCACTCCGGTGTTACAAATGTCAGCAATTTGGACACGGGTCACAATCATGCCGTAACACCATTGTATGTCGCCGTTGTGGTGATCACCATGACGGCTCTGACTGTGACAAAAATTACAAGTGTGCTTACTGTGATGTTGCACATCCTGCTTCATCAAGATCCTGTCCTGGTTTTCAACGATAATCTAAAATTATGAAACTAAAATGTGAAAAACATATTTCATACCTTGAGGCCAAAAAACTGTTAACACCTGAAATTTCACCTCCGTCAAATGTCATCTATGCTGCTGCGGTCAGTCGCCCAGTGGCAACGTCTTCCATTCCATGTCAAACTGACTTGACTTGGATAAAATCAACCCAGCCTACCCTTACAGCTTCAGCTTCAGCTCGTGAATCTTCTCCGGTAGTTACACACTCTACGTCTGGATCCTAAACAGATAAAATTAAGAAGAAGAAAGGAAAGAAAGGAAAGAAAATCAACAAAGACAACCTCCTATTGTCCCTTTACCTTTGCAGGTTTCTTTAGAGAACCAATTTGGACCTCTGGACATTGAGGTTACACTGTCCTCTCAGGACAGGCAGAGGAGCTACTCAATTGTCCACTATAATGCAATGGAATTGCAGAGGACTCAAAAATAACTTCAACGAGATACAGTTATTATTACAAGATTTCCAACCGTCAGCAATATGTCTTCAAGTGACATATGTCAAAGATACCGATTTTTTTTTTTATCAAAGACGATACAGTGATTACCACTCCTTCTCTCCTCCAGGAGATAAAGCTACAGGAGGTGCTTGCATTTTGGTGCGGCAGGGTGTCATACATAGCCCTGTCCCACCTGCGATGAATCTTCAAACTATAGCTGTTCGTCATACTCTGCACATTGCATTGACTTTGTGCAGTTTGTATATACCTCCGTCGTCCTAATCTTCGAAAATCAGATCTTCAGAATCACAGTAGGTCAGCTTCCAATCCATGCATTATCAAGGGCGATCTGAACGGACTGGCAACCCGCTTTGGGGAAGTGTCCATACTAATAATAAAGGTAAAATCATCGAGGAATTCATTTCTGACAATAATTTATGTATCTGCAATGACGATTCAGCCACTTATTTACATCCAGCTACGGGAACATATTCTTCCCTGGATCTTTCACTTGTTGACTCCATTTTATATAATGAATTTGAATGGATGGTCCATGATGACCTATGTGGAAGTGATCACTTCCCCACCATTCTCAAAACAATAAGCCCTCGAGATGATCCACCTTTATCCATAAGGAACTTTGCCAGGGCTGATTGGTCATTATATAAAACACTATGTAATGATCACTTAACACATGATGTTTTTGCGAACAGCGAAGATCCTATACAGTTGTTTTCCGATATACTAAGTGACATTGCTTATCAAAGTATACCCAAGTACTCTGCAATTCCACATATTCGTAAACCATGGTTTAATAATGACTGTGTAAACTGGACAGAAAAAGTACGAAGAAAGCAGAATAATATTTTCGCCGTCATCCTACAGTCCATAATTTAGATAAAGTTCAATGCCAAGGCTCGACGCGCATTTAAGCAGAATACGCGTCAGTCGTGGAGGAAGTATGTTTCCAAGATCAATTCCCGTACACCAATTTCGAAGGTATGGAACATGATCCAAAGAATTAAGGGCAAAGGTTCCAAATCTACTGTTCACCATCTGAAGGATGGTGACAATATATTAACTGGTAAGTCTGACATTGCCAATGAGCTTGGTGAAACACTCGTCAAACATTCTTCTTCGTCAAATTACGTCCCAGAATTTCAACAATACCAGAAACAAAGGGAAGAAGAGACTATATTTTTATTCAGACAATGGCGAAGATTATAATGCATTATTTTCATTACATGAGCCCAACACTGCCCTTGAGCAAGCTCATGACACAGCAACAGGAGCTTATACACTATCAGCTCTTGAAGCATTTACCAGAATCATGTTTGGTAACACTTCTAACTCCTTTTGGTACAATATGGACTTCAGGAAATTTCCCAACTTCGTGTCGTAATGCTTTTGTAGTCCCTATTCCCAAACAAGGTCGGGATCATACTGATCCGTCAAATTATAGACCAATATCTCCAACGAGTTGTGTCTGTAAAACCATGGAACGAATGGTAAACAATAGGTTAACATGGTATCTTGAAACCAATAACCTGATAACAAATATTCAATGTGGTTTCAGGAAAAATCGTAGTACCATTGATCATTTGGTACGTTTAGAAATCTTCGTCAAAATGATAAGTAAAGAAACAACATGCAGTAACGATATTCTTTGATCTCGAGAAGCATACGATACCACCTGGAAGCATGGCATTTAAAAGATTTACATGACTTTTGGATTACGAGGCCGTTTGCCTCAATTTATATCATGATTTTTAACAGACAGGCAATTTCAAGTCCGAGTGGGTTCAACCCTGTCTGATCATTATAATCAGGATCAGGGTGTCCCATAAGGCAGTATTTTGTCTGTCACTTTACTTAGCATTAAGATCAACAGCTTATCTAAGGTTTTAAATGATTCAATTGATGGATCACTTTTTGTGGATGATTTTAATATTTCTTGTCGCGGTAAGAATATGCATACTATTGAACGGCAACTACAGTTGTGTTTAAATAAAATACATAAATGGTGTCTTGAAAACGGCTTTAAGTTTTCTAAATCTAAAACTAATTGCATACATTTCTGCCGTAAATATAAACCACATAAAGACACAGAACTTTTTTAAATGGCACCCCATCACTCCCATCAAGGTTGTAAAAGAGGCCAAGTTCTTAGGTCTGATTTTTGACTCCCATTTAACCTTTCTTCCGCATATCAAATCCCTAAAAACTAAATGCCTGAAGGCACTCGATTTATTGAAAGCCGTTTCTAATTCAAAGTGGGGTGGGGACCAAACTACCGCGCTACACCTATATCGATCACTGGTCCGCTCGAAGCTTGATTATGGCTCCATCGTATATGGTGGAGCCTGTAAAAGCAGCCTAAAACTATTAGATTCTGTCCACCACCAAGGTCTGAGCCTTTGTCTTGGGAAATTCAGAACATTTCCTGTTGACAGTCTCTACGTCGAGGCAGATGAACCATCTCTTACCCAACGCCGTATACAATTATCATTACAATATATTACCAAACTATATTCTAACGAGTCTAATCCTGCATTTCACTGCATCTTTAATCCTCTTTATGAGGATTTGTACAACAAGAAATCTTCTCTTGTTCCGCCTCTTGGGCTCAGGATTAAGCCATTCATTACTGCTGCCGGCATATCTCCTTCCCGTCTTCTTTCTTCTCCTCCTTGGCAATTGCTTAGCCCACAAGTCGACCTAACACTCACTAAATTTAAAAAATCAGAAACTAATGACTTACTATATAAACAAGAATATAATCAATTAAAAAGTAAATATAATACATATAAATCCTTATTTACAGATGGGTCCAAGGATGGTGGCGCGGTTGCTTGTGCCACTGTCATTGGGTCCAAAACAATATCTTCCAGATTACCCAATTAAAGTTCGATTTTCACAGCAGAGGCATACGCAATACTAACAGCTCTTAAATATATAAATAGACACCCTAAATATAAACAATATATAATATTTTCAGACTCTCTTTCTTGCCTTCAGGCGATTATATATTTCTTGTAAACATCCACTTTTAATCGAAATTATAGAATTATATAATGATCTTGCAACTGGCCAATACGACATCGTCCTCTGTTGGTTACCCAGCCACGTTGGCATTTCTGGGAATACCATGGCCGATTTTGCTGCCAAGGCAGCACTCATCAAATCTGTCACGCCACTTCTGATCCCATACTCTGATTACAAAGCAAGCATTAGAACTTACATCCGTGATCTGATACAAAAGAGGTGGGATGCCCAAGTAGGTATCAATAAATTACATGCAATAAAACCAACTATCGGTTACACCTACTTGGGTTGTCAGTCCAGATTTGAAGAGGTCATCATACGACGATGTCGTATTTGCCACACAAGATAAACTCATGAGTACCTATTGAAAGGTGAGGATCCTCCGTTTTGTATCCCTTGTCATGAGAGAACCACGGTCATGCATGTCCTGCTTGACTGTGTTGAATTCTCCATCATAAGGGATAGATATTTTAACGTCAAAACAGTAAAGGACCTTTTTAGTAATGTTAATTATCATTTAATCATTGATTTTTTAAAAGAGATAGACTTGTTAAATGCATTTTGATATATGTTTTGTAAATAGATGAGGTTTTATGATTGGTAGTTCAGATTTTCAACTTAGATTGATGGTGGCTGTATCCTCAAAGGGGGTTGAAGTAGCGTAAAATTATTGTCCTCCTGAGAGGGTACGTAAGTCCAAAAATATTTCAAAGTAAATTTAGGCTTGCCACGTTTTTAATCGTAGAATATGTGTGCTTATAATTTAAAGCTAGATTTCTCTTCTGTCGCCAATGACTGAAGGGATGGTGTAAATCCAACTAGGGTCCATGCAGGTAGCAAAAGTAATGTAAGTCCCCATGGTCCCTGGTATGGTGATCTACCTTCAGTTATTGGCGATCTATAGCCTATACTTATACTGTATTGTTTTTCCCCTAAAGTTAAAACGTTTTATATTTAATTACTAGTTTTACATACATATCTGTGATATTCTAGTTGTTTTACTGTCCTTCGTCGGCAGGTTTTTCATAATATACATATATTTCATTTCAATATCAAAAGTTCTCGTCACGATATGGCTGAAATATTGCCGATGTGACGTTAAATATTAACTCACTCAGTCAGCTTCAACTCGTCTGTACTGGTTACATGTCATGAACGAAAGTATATTCAATAATTACACCTTCTTAGCCTGTTCACATTGTTCACACTTTTAAGGATGTCTAAAGAATGCCCTTTTCAGCATACTATCGGACAGATGCCTTCTTGTTAAATTTACTAAACTAGTTTGATGTATATACGAACATTCATAAAGGGTCACTGGTATTATCTGAAAAATAACACACAACTACACATACATCCAATATATCAGGGGCCGTGCAGCCAAGTGGTAAAATCACGCTGATTTCCTGGGTTCAATTCGCCGTGTGGGTAGTGAAGTCCACTTTGGGCGTCCCAGCCATTTTATTGCTGGGATATTGCTAAAAGCTGTGGGGTTTTTTCTGTTATACTTACAAAGACAGGGTAAATCAATGTCAAAACCTAAGGCTGCCATTTACACTCGTCAATCTCTTTATGGGGCGGTGGGGTAGCGTAGTGGTTCAAGCGTTGGCTCGTCACGCCGAAGACCCGGGTTCGAATCCCCACATGGGTACAATGTTCGAAGCCTCTTTCTGGTGTCCCCCGCCGTGATGTTGCTGGAATATTGCTATTAGCGGCGTAAAAACAAACACAGTCAGTCAATCTCTTTATTCTTTATTATCTAGCGTGCCGAGCAGAGTGTATTAGATTAAGGGACCTTGATGGGACTGTTCATACTCCTTCTTGATCATCGAGCGTGACAAGAGGATTAACTATTGTATTGGAAACTAGGTCCTTGATTGGATGCCGCTTTAGACAGTTTTAATTACAGTAAACATTGCTTGTTGGGACTGGAAAGTCTTGCCGGAAAACGGAATAGACAGGTGCTCGATTAGAATGTTTTCATGATCATAATATCGTTGTAAAATGGCGGAACCAAACTTTTATGCGGGTTTTGAAAATGTGCCGGATTAGACAGGTGCCAGTGTTGGCAGGTTTCACTGTATATTCTGGTTATTCACTGTTCAACAGTGAACAGACATTAAGCCTATTGCCACAACTTTGAGCCTATTGTTCTAAGATGAGTATTACGTGAATATCTTATTGTGGATAAGACTGGCATGTATGGGGAACTGTCAGACATAAACCTGCACAGTTATTCCTGAACAGTTCTCGAAGGGATACCCAGCCATCAAGGGTTCGTATTGAGAACGACGCGTTCTGTCTTGAAGCAAGCTGCCTGGAAGTAACGCTGTACCAGCTTCAGAAGGTACGGTACAATCTCTTTGCCCTGTCAGCGAGCCGGATCCCCATCAGTCGCATCTCGGAACCTGCATGGTTTGCTGAAGACCAATTCTAACCCTGTTTGTCCCCGGGAATACGTTCACAGAACCATTATATTACCGTCCCTACCCTGTCATTTCGATGGTATTAGATTCACAAATCAAATGACCAACATTTTTCACAGATACACCTGTTTCTGAACCTGATCCACGCAGGGAATACGCATTTGTGCGGTTGTTATTGTTCGCTCATTTTTAGCTGGTTGGTTACCATGGAATATCCCTGCAGACTAAACTAAACAGATATAGACGAGTTGCGAACGGGAGCTGCAAATACCCTTGAGGTAAGGATTTGGTTTGTAAAGTTCTATTGACAGATCTGTTATTGAAGTAAACGTATTTATCATCAGATCCTTACAGATTTCATTTCAGTTGTATTAATCCTATTACATTTTTCTATGCATATCGTCAGTGCTGATGGAAAAAAGGTCATCATTACCTAGGAAAGGGAATCTGGCAGTCCTGGCGCAGACTGGCCATTTAGTGCAGAATCAGTTTTGTCGTAATGCGATCACGTTTGTTAACGCTATACGTCTCTTGGGGATAACGGTCAGTCAGTCTGGATTTGGGAAGTGATATTTAACGACCCTTTTGATAGTGTACTTCAAAACGTTCATTACAAACGGTTTCCTCATACCTTGTGTAGTCCTGACGTGACATTATCAGATCAAAATGTCTGACGTCATGCCAGGAGATACTTTACAATATTGTTAACATAGAAATTGTCGATAATTAGATTATGTTCAGATGATTCTCAGAGTGTTTGTGTTTGTAATGTGTTGTTATGTATGTAGGCGTGTGTGAGGTAGGTGGGGGTGGAAGTGATTCTGTGTGGTTAGGATGCATACAGGAAACAAGGCAGACAGCATTATGTGTTTCGTACTTGAATCTATGAATAAACATTCACTGTGAATCTGCACAAGGCTGTAAGGCACAGAGGTTGATATCAACTCTATAATTGTCAATGTTCCATTCATGTCCAGCAATATTCCAACAGCTCAAACCTTTGGGATTACATTTCACAATCTTTAAGATACAGTCGCGCATGCTCTTTTTACCAAATTTTCAAAGAGCGTTATACGATCAAGGTTACAACATTTAAAGCGTCGCTAAAGCTTTAAACACGTTTTATTATAGGACATGTGTGATACAGTTTCTTATTTTAAGATGTGCCATACTTTCCTGATTATTTTCAGGTGAACAGTAGTCTAACCATTGCATATACTCGAAATTGTCCAATCGATATTCAAATGGTTTTATCACCTTGATGTATTGTTTGGTCGTTTCACTCCAATTCTTTACACGTACAGATTAAACTTCTGGTTTAAACTTGTATATTGACAAGTAATAGGTAGCCAATTTAGTTCAAGAGATGAAGCAGTCGAAGTAATTTCAAGGTAAAAGTGGCAGATGTAGTTTCATGGGAGGAAGCGGTAAATGCATTTGTCGTTGGTGAATTGAAGATATAATTTCTGCTGGTACGCGTTGTATAATGGAATTAAGACAATGAAACGAACAGTGGGATGACGCAACATACCAAGGATACAATTACGTGCACTGTTGTTTGTTCTGTCAGTTGCCACTGAATTGCTACAGGATGACACGACCGAATGTGCTGTTACCATCTATTCAATGAAATCTCTAAAAGCAACCTAGGGAGCATCTTTCTACAAACAGGAATAGTGCACCCGAATCTATTCAGGAGACTACAGATGTCTTTTTACAGAAACAAATTCCGACAAATATTCGCCGACGATGCTGATGGGGGTTTTCACATGCACTGAGATCCATTTGGACGGCAGAAAGTAAAATCAAAACTCCGTTCAGTTGCGTTGAATAAAATCAAGCAACTTCAACAACTTTTGCTGATGGATGGGTCTATAAACAGTAAAAGCCTTCAACATCCTTCACATGTTCTTGAATTTGAAATTGATACGGAAGAGATATCTTGCTTTGAAATGAATTGTACATTTCACGTAATTTTCTGTGTATGTCCCAGAGTGTTCAAAATGTCATGGACATCCAACAATCTAGATTTTACGTACACGAAGACAATCTCAGTCATGTTGTTCAGTTACAAGAAAGTGTTGCAGAAAATAAGCCTAGTACATCGCGATGTACGTTTCACTACTTGTTGCTGGTAGGGATCAACAACTTGTACCTGGCTATTTGTCTCATAGGTTTAAGGTGACATCTCGACAACAACGCTCCTTGGTGAAAACCTGCCCTGAGTAGTTTCCTACCAGTTGGGATGACAATAGCATTATACTTCCTTTCAAACGTATGCAAAACAGTGACCAGCAGAAAAGATTAACCTCTCGTTTTCAGTTGGTCTGGTTTGTTAAGATTATAGTTGGTTATAGTTGTTTTCATTCATAAGGTAAAAAAATATATCAAATCGTAGCATATCTGTATTAATTGTTAGATCAAAGAACGAAGTATACGCGCTATTTATAACGGAACGTAAATGGATTGCAGCCATCTCAAACATGAACCAAGTAAAATTTATTTTGACAAAAACTTGACATCACTGTGCTACATGACATCTCAAAGTGAAGCAATACTTGTTTTTTATGTGCAATAACAGTATACTTTAGAACAATAGTTATTCATTATTTCAGTTCTGAGCAAATTAAAGAATCCTACATATAATGTACTCTTTTTCAACCACATACTTCTGACAATTACCTGTGAAGATTCGTGTTAGAATTGGTCTTCAGCAATCCATGCTTGGCGTAAGAGGCGACTAACAAGATCGGGTGGTCAGGCGCGCTGACTTGCTTGTCACAAGTCATCGTATCCCAATTGCGGAGATCGATGCTCACACTGTTGATCACGTCTTTGTATGTTCCAGACCCAAGCATGTACAAACAAGAACCAAACCAAACCAATTTGTGACAATTACAAACACCACTCCCAATGCACCATTCTTGACAGCTGACCAGGGATATACCGCATCAGGCATGAGGAAAAGTTTGACAGACACTGTTTTACAATACGTAAGTAAATAACCAAGACACTTGGATCTTTCTTCAGCTTCATTAATGATTAAATGTCGCTCTATATCTGTCAAATAGTCAAATCTTTTCCACGGAATGATTCACTTGAACCAGGCATAAGGAAAACCAATACGTCATATCTGCTTTTAAGGTCGATGGTAGTGTGTCAGTTTCCAAGAAAATTTGAAAATTCCCATACCAGACACAATTTTCTGGAACCAAACACGAACAGAACTTACGAAACACTCATGGAAATATATAATTCAGAAGTTCATCCATGTCTCAAAACTCTGATCCATGGTCTGAATCAAGTACAGATTCAGTCTTTCCCAGCTTTGGATATTTTCTTCCACATGAACAATAGAAGTGACTAAATATTGCGTTTAACGTTTACAGTAAATTTTCTCTTATTGAATAAGAACATGAATACTTCGTTTATTTAGGTCACACATTAATGACAAGAAATTCGGGCGAGGTACAATACAAAATAGTTATACTATAGGTATGTCGTGATCTGCAAGATGCATAAAAACGTTTAATCATGAATTATGAAAACCGATGTTGCATATTCCTTGAGGAAGACAGGTAGCATGTGTGCGTATTGTGAATGCCGTTTTCCATAATAAAGCACGTTCCATCTGAGTAAAACCCAAAATGGACATATTTCAAAGAGCATAAAACAACCTCTATGTACTTTACATTCCTTTGAATCTGTCCGTTTTTTGTTTTGTATTAATTTAGTTGTTTATTTCAAAGTGAAATTTGTTCTGTATTGAGAAAACATTTGTCATCTTATCCATATTGATAAGATAATTAGTTACACCTAATGCGAAATGCGTCATTGCTGGTTTGACTTTAAATAACATTGAACACAAACATTTCAGTGAGTACCTAATTCCAAAGCTGCTAACCTTAATTGCTGGGGATTTCTCAAAGGGAGACGCAGGTGCCGAGCGGTTCACACTGAGACATTATCTGTCTTGAACAAGGTTTACAGTGAATACGTAACTCCAGATTAAAAACAACTACTGCAATATTATTCTCAGGATATCACTTGATTTCTTTATATCAAACCACTTTACTTTAGTGTATTTGCATTGTCACTATCAGTAAAATACATTATCAAGCGTGGAATTGATTTTGTTTTTGCTGTTGTTGTTCCAAACCTGCCACATCAATTCTAACTTGGATATTCACAGGAAAATCATTCATACCAGTTACAACACGTTAAAGAAAAACAATATGCCCGTGAAGAAAACCCCGCTTGTCATAAGACCCACGGGATCGGTTGGTCAAGCTCGCTAACTTGGTTGACACATGTCATCGTTCCCCAATTACGTAGAACAATGTCCATGCTGTTGATCCAGACTCGATTATTTACAGACTGCTGCAATTTACCGCATTAAACAACAAACCAAATAACTAAAATCATGTCTCGTAGCAGTAGATCCATCGGAACACGTGAAAAAGATAAACGGGTCTAAATGGACCGATAATGGAACAAGTCTTCTGTTACAACATGAAATCTGTACCCCGATACAGTCTCTATAACTGGCGATAACGTGACAATAAACCATATGCAGCGTATTGTCAGAATTCAATGACGGAAAAAGGTCATCAATTTGTAACCTGAAGTGTAAATGGTTGTTATATTTTCACCATACACTAACGTCAACTGACACGAAATTTCCAAGTCAAGAGGTCTCTGTCTAAACCCTGGGAGAACATTCAACAGGCAGTTGGCACGATGTACGTTACTTAATGTGCTTAAAGTACCTCCATGTATATAAAGTCTACATAGAGAGGCATGAAATTTATCATGATTGTTACTGCAAGCCACGACTGAAATCAAAAGTTAATTTTCAGTGCATTGATGTTTATCTCAAGGTTACGGTACATCACAACTGGAAACATTGTGAAATGCCACAGCTGGACTCGGCTTTCGTAGAAGACCAACAATACTATGGAAGAAGCCAAAGGGCTCTTGTGCACGCTTAAACACATCTGTTTCACAAGTCAGTAAATCTTGACAAGACTACCCAATGAATATAGCATGGGAAACGTGATGTTCCTCAGTGGCTTGCGATTTGATTATTACATTCAACTTCCGTGGCGCTAAGACACTTGAAAAACAATATCCCCAAGGAATGCAACACGATAACTTTAACTTTATCTGTGTTACTCTGAGCAAATTATTTTCAAAAGACCGCTTCCCTCTAGGTGTCGACAAAGACAAATAATATGTAACAGTTTAATTAGGGGCTCAAGGGGTAGGTGCAGTCATGAAAGGTGTCACAATTGTCTGTAGTGTGAGTCCCTTAAGCATGCCATAAACCTATGATTGTCGGCTGGAATCCCAGGTTGTCTGTGTTAATGTCTCGTCATTTGTCAACACCGGTCTTCATGATTTTCCAAAAAGCGGTGTATGTATAAAATTCTCAAGAATCCTCAGACATTAATCTAACCTGGCATGATAACATGCCTTTAAATATCATATGCAAAGTCCATTTTAATCTTTAAAATCACTATGGATGATCTAACACATGTCATATTTGGGATTACACTTTCTCAGTAATGTGCAGATTCCAGTATATCTACTTTTGTTGAGCCCACACCCTCAGGCACTTAATCGCAAACACACAAAATCAGCCGTCTAACCCACTCAGCCAACGCCGCTAGTCCACGTGTACCTCTCTGTTAAGTGGATGATGATAACCGAACAGTGGACAAGTGGAGAAGGTGAACCTGTAGAATGTCTATCGAGGTTGGTCAGGTCAATGGATGGTATTGCCATTGGTGGAATGCTCAAACTGACTAAATAACTGCCCTAGGCAGCTGTCATCCAATGTCTGCTTATTCAGTATATAATGGGCATAGTTGTTCCCACTCTTGTGTGCTTATCGGACGGAAATCCGTTTAACTGTGGCGCTTCATCACTAAGCCTACTCCTTGCAAACTCAGGAATCAAACAAGCTCAATTCTGCCATAACATGACCTGTCAACTTTTCCAGGCTGCAATAACGTTTTATTGCATGGCTGTGACCATTGACAACATTGAATCTGTAACTTTAGAGATGTAACAAATGATGTAAGGAAACATCATCTTACTTAGAAAAGAAATTTAGATGCACGGAACCTGTTGTCAGCGTCGATGCATAAACCTGAACAGTTATTCCTGAACAGTTCTCCAAGGGATACGCAGACATGCAGTGTTCGTATCGAGAACGACGCGTTCTGTCTTGAAGCTAGCTGCCTGGAAGTAAAGATGTACCAGCTTCAGAAGGTACCGTACAATCTCTTTGTGCATTTTCAGCGAGCCGGACTACATATACCTGATCCCATCAGTCGCCTCTTAGGACCTGCATACATTGCTGAAGACCAATTCTAACTCTGTGTATCTCTGGGAATACCCTCACAGAACCATTACATTACCGTCCCTACCCTGTCATGACGATTGCATTAGTTTTTTTTAATCAAATGACCAACATTTTTCACAGATACACCTGTTTTTGAGCCTGATCCAGGCAGGGAATACGCATTTGTGCGTTTGGTATTCCCCTTTCATTTTCAGCTGGCTGGATACCTTGGAATATCCCTGCAGACTAAAGTAAAAAGATATAGACAAGTTGAGAACGAAAGCTGCAAACACTCTTGGGTGAAGGATTTGGTTTGTAAAGTTCTATTGACAGATCTGTTATTGAAGTAAACGTATTTTTCATCAGATCCTTACAGATTTTATTTCAGTTGTATTAATCCTATTACATTTTTCTATGCATATCGTCAGTGCTGATGGAAAAAAGGTCATCATGACCTAGGAAAGGGAATCTGGCAGTTCTGGCGCTTCAGTTTTGTCGTAATGCGATCACGTTTGTTAACGCTATACGTCCCTTGGGGATAACGGTCAGTCAGTCTGGATTTGGGAAGTGATATTTAACGACCCTTTTGATAGTGTACTTCAAAACGTTCATTACAAACGGTTTTCTCATACCTTGTGTAGTCCTGACGTGACATTATCAGATCAAAATGTCTGACGTCATGCCAGGAGATACTTTACAATATTGTTAACATAGAAATTGCCGATAATTACATTACGTTCAGATGATTCTCAGAGTCATGTGTTTGTAATGAGTTGTTGAATTGGGATCTTCGCTATACATTTTCTGTTTTTAACGGGTTGGCGTAGTACAAATGCAGCTACAAGTTTGGGTTTTCCAGTGAAGTTGTAGATGTAACATAACTTTATTTACATATGAGTGGGCGTGTATGTATATGTATACGTGTGTGAGGTAGGTGGGGATGGAGGTCATTTAATGTGGGAAAAGTGGTGTAGGTCACTAGATGCAATAGATGTGGTCTCTGAGATGAAGTAGTCAATACACTCTCAGTCGGAATGTATCATGTATTTTTTAGAAAACCTTGGTGCTTGACTTTGAGAGTGTAGGTTCGAATCCGGGATGGGCTAACCCAAAAGAAATCTAAAACTCACACTATACTAAGATAGTGTAGTCCTAAATATACCATTAACAAAGATATCTTTATAAAAAGGAAGTGCGTATTTTAATGCTATTTTTCATTATAGACAGCTGTGCCAACCTACACTTATTTAAATCGTAAACAAAGTGTGTGATTTTGACTGCCAGTTGTCAGACTTTCATTTTGTGTACGCCCCGATGGCTGAGTGGATAAGGTCACCCTATGTGCTAGCAATTTCTTGCCTTACTATGGTTCAAATCTTGAATGGGGGCGGTGGGGTAGCCTAGTGGTTTGGGCTCGATTCCCCACATGGGTACAATGTGTGAAGCCCTTTTCTGGTGTCCCCCGCCGTGATTTTGCTGGAATATTGCTAAAAACGGCGTACAACCATAGTCAGTTAGTCAAATCTTGAATAGGACTCAGGCCATAAACTAGTACATATAATGTGTACTTTACTCAAACAGTGTAATCCCAAATGAACCATTTGTTAAGTAGTCTAAGTGGTTAGTTTACCCACTTACACAGCACCAAAAACCGGATAGTAAACCATTGAAATATACGTAAATACAGTAGGAAATACATGCCATGACCGGGTTTACGTATGTTTTCAGATATTTCCTAACTTCGGGCATATATTTCATATGAATCTATACCTTTGAAACATATGCTCATCATACATTTTCGTATGCACAAGCATTGACCGGATTGTCGGGGATTTCCAAATATGAATTGCAAAACAGATACCCCGGTAAATACATGATCATACAGTATTTCCAATGCATTCCTTTGAATTTCAGTGGGTGCTGATATTTCCGATTTCGTTCTAAGTTTACTCGGGTTGGAAACATGTGAATTTACTTAGGTGGGGAAACACAAGTAAATTTTCAAATTTGCAAATGTTTACACACCTTAGATATTTATGTATCATACCGGATTTCAGGGGTTTGTATATGAACGGTTCATACACCATCATGTTACCTGTATTCAAGCAGGATGATCAAATGTTCCCATCATGTGAATTACTTGGCTCATGTAATTTCACTTTCACACATTTTAGTACGTTTGAAATCAACGTTCACATGACCTCAATATTCTTATCACCAAAGAGCCTGACAAAGAAAGCGGTATTACGCAAGCTAACACGCCTTATTAAGCTGCACTCGCTCTTGCTACCAGTATCAGTTACGCCTTGTCTGTGGTGTTGGCAAATCTTGTGAGGTGCATGTTTCGAGGGATTGAAAGGTTCAGTGGTGTCCTAGCAAGTGTCCCTAGCTGCCCCAAAAGAATAGCACTTTGTCTCTCTTGGAGCACAGTCAAATATGCTACACGAACCAACTCGTAATTCCTGAAGTCTGTTCAGCTCGCGAATCACTACTGTACAATAATTGTGGCAGTACATAATTGGAATATTATTGCACTTGCTGTAATAAACGCCATACATAAACTTTAAAGTTTGTTTCACTAACGCAAAAGTATACAATAAGAAACAATGCCATATCAAATTATATATTCTGTTAGACATGAAATGAAAAATTGTTTTTATCGAGTAGCGATTATGACCGGATAGCACAGGCGGGTGCGTTCTCTGAGTATATCATAGACATGTTGGATCTCCGTGCCTTTCGGGAAATTCGTCTATATTGTTTAAATTGACGATCCATAACTCAGATTGCGAGTAAATATCACGCAATTAATTGTGATGTCGCATTGCTGTAAATTTCCCTGCCGAAGAAGTCATTCTCACAAGATGTATATTCCCTTGTTTGGAGAAGATCTATGGCTATTACGCCCCAGTGTTGCTAAACATCTTACAGGCCTTTAGTCTGACACAGACGCGGAGTCAGTTTTACGCCGCACTCAGCAATATTCCAGCTATATGGCGGCGGTTTGTAAATAATCCAGTCTGGACCAGACAATCCAGTGATCAACATCATAAGCATCGATCTGCGCAATTGGGAACCGATGACATATGTCAACCAAGTCAGCGAGCCTGACCACCCGATCCCGTTAGTCGCCTTTTACGACAAGCATCGTCGCCTTTTATAGCAAGCATGGGTTGCTGAAGGGCTATTCTACCCCGGACCTTCACGGGTCCACAAACGCGGACATCGCATGTTCAGGTTATGATCTGACAGGGGCTGAAAATATCATTCCGACATGAATACAATATCTCAGTGTTTTCCTAAGTAAGTGGAGATCTTTCTACAACATTGGAAATAACTCTATCGTTGTCCTTCTGATATTCCCCCGAACGAAAGCTCTACCCATTTAGGGTACACTGTGTAAGTTACAGAATTGTAGGAATAGTCTTAAGACTTTTCTACTTTGACCAAGATTCTTCGAACTTGTAACAGTCGTTTGAGAAGATCAAAAGAGAAAAGGGTAGTGCGCGATGTATATGACGGACGTATATGGAGAACGTTCGAAGAACTTTATAAATACAATAATAGAAATACCGGTTATGTTTAAAACGCACCTTCAATCTGATATCCAGAGGGATTATTGTGAAAGATCGCAGTATGTATCATCATAAACGGGCCAAGATAAAGGTATATGTCATTCATCTCCACATTATATTCCTTTTATAGACACGGGACATCGTTGTTACAGGTAGGGCAAACACTTTATTCTAAGTATCTGCCGGTTTCACTCTACATACATGTGTTCAGATTATCGAGAAAACTAGCGACGCAACGTCTCCTCCATCACACCAGAGACCACATAATCTATCATATGGCCTTTGATCACACATATAATTGTATAAGTGTTTATTGATAGCGATGAAGCAACTTATCAAAATTTACAGCCGACAGTATCATCTGCATTACTCTCTTACATAAGGTGAAATATCACAGGGTTGTCATGGTAACGATAATTTGGCATACAATTTATTCTGTTGTTCTTTAATCTGTGATTAGAATTTAAATCAATTTTGACGTGAGCATGTTAAGAAAAGAGAAGCTGTAAAACGAAATGTACTGTGATCGAACCTATAGGCCTTTGTAAAAGCGAGTTTCAAGTCACCTACATAAAAACCTGTTTTCATGATAAGTATCTGCTAATCCGTGGCACGATTCCTACCATATCGTGGGCATGTGTTTGTGAATCATAATCAAATAGTGATGTTACAAGCAGTCCATGCCGCGTCAACAACACATGCAAACAGGGGCGTAGCTACCATTATAAAAACAGCTCGAGCATTCACATGATCTTTGCTAAAAATAATTTACAGTAAATTACAGTAAACAGGTTATTCTTCATATCATAGCTTTCAGTGATGATTGTTTTTCCATCGACATGTATGAGGATGGTTTGTTACAGTCATGATTATATGTGAATCATCACTGAAATGCAGTTGTTTTTTTTATCATTTGTTTATCAATTATTTTAGAAAAAACACCAAATACTCGATGTATGGTATTGTATCAATGCAGCTGACATGTATAAAATATGTCCAAACATATTTGTATATGAGGAAATCACACTTGAATTTCCGTGGTGGTAAGACTTCCGTCCGTAACCCCCAAACCTCCCCCACCCCTCCCCCTTAAATTTTAACGATGAGGAAAACTTTCTTTGAGTGGCATTTATATGTCTTTCAGTATGTGCAGATTAAATAAACAAAACACGTTAAAACCCATCCTTATCGGATGAGGAATATATATTCAGGTGATATGATGTGACTAGAATGAAATTTAAGGGGATACAGGCGGAAGTCTTTCCAAATTCTATATTTTGAAGCTATTGAAATCATCAAACGTCAAACGATAACTCTTCAAGTCTCACAAAATGAAAGTTGGACAAGCCCTCAATACCACCTAAATATAAGGCTTTGCAGCTCATATTGTAAACGAAAACATGGCTTGCTGCCGTGCCTGGCAAACGCACGAGAATTGCAATACGGGCCTCTAACCACTGATTCTCCGTGACCTGGAGACACATGTGATTGAGCGTGTGTTGGGACGTCGTCTGTCATACAGAGCCTGAAGCAAATATATCCAAGCCCACGCAAGTCTACAAAATGTGGCAAGTCTAGATTTTCACAGCTTCAGGAGAAAGTCTCAGGGCTCCTTTTCCTTATATAATATTCTTTTTTACTATCAACTTTTTTCTGTAAAATATGTTCATATCAGAGACTAGTTGTTAACCTAGTTCTGACGGGTAGAAGACAAAAAGACAAAATGGATACTAGTGCCGTTACATTTTTTTAATTATATATAACATTCGTCCTTGTCTCGATAAATGTATATTTTCCACCAAATGTACATTCGGAGGATATCGAAATCTAGGTTAAGCTAGTTGAATCATATTTACAATTAAAAGACCCAAACAATGGTGTGTTGTCCATCTATCTTTGGTTTTCCATAGTCACAGAACGATATTTTCTCCCCCTTCCGTCTCTAGGGAAAACTCACTGCAGGGTTCGGGTTATGGAGAGCCATACCGAACACCCACAGCTGGCGGGACCAACATCTCCAGTAACATTTACATCTGCCAACGCTTAATTCGCAAGTGGTGACGCAATAAGCTAATGAGGCTAAGGGTCTTGTACCATGTTTGTGAAATATCTGTGATGCCTTAAATGAAGTCCATCATCTAAGCAAGTCTAGCTATGTATGGCGTTAAGTCACTGCTTTAAGAAAGGCTCCTTTAGAATTTTATCTGGTCAATATTAGTATTTCCATCATATCGGAAAATACATAGACTAACGCTTAGTGTCTGAGTATATATAATTTTGATAGTAACAAACAAGCCCATTTAAATTAAGCCCCAGGGAGACACGAGATTCAGTCCGGCTAGCCATGGCTGCAGTTAGCTATAGATATGTTTACTTTGTAACCCGACCCCCAAAGTGAGTTAGGGTTCTTGCAGATGTTAACAGACCCTGGACCTGAGGAGATCTAGACTTGCTTCATTTAAGGCTTTAGCATTGCACAAAGGGCTTGGCAGTAGGGGAAATAATGTGGTTCAGGGACTGTGAGACAGACTAAACAGCAAGGAAAATAATGTGGTTCAGGGACTGTGAGACAGACTATAAAATGCATGCCAACCTACACTTCATTGTGCCTATCACTTTAAAACACAAGGGTTATTTCCTTTGGGTTAACTGACAGGCTTTCGGTGTCAAATTATTTGGAACTCCAGCCAAAGGTGATGTTATGCTGTTGGAAATATGGCCTTTTGTAATGCCATAATGATAAGTGATTGTTGTACATATGATGTTTTGAAGGATAATATTAGCGTACTAATACTTTGCACGTGCCCCCACACACACACACACACTCTTCCATACCCGTAGAAGTTAACTTTCCAATATATGCCTGTAAAAAAATACTGCAAAGTAATGGGATTGCTGAATTTGGCCACCGGAGGTAGTGACCACAGCACTCCGGTTATACTGCATTTGGAGAGGACAGAGCTTGGCAAGATACCAATAAAATGCTTGTCATATAAACCTTTATCTGATATTTGTGGAATGTGATTTTATAATTGAAGATGCTTCCTGCACCTGTAGCCCCAATATAGATGTTGTTATCCAAATTACTTCATGATCTCTTTTTTCAATTGAAATTAAGATCTTTGCCTTTGATGAAAATAATATATTTTCAGTCTTAATGTGCCTTTGTCGGGAATCAAACACCGGTTTTTAACCTGACAAGCGGACGCTTTAGCCACGAGCGTACCCCATCATTCCTTGCTACTGTTGGTACATTTATTATACATTCAAGATTGAACCCAGTTTTGTCACCATATATCCTTCAGTTTTTATGTTAGTGACATGATCTGCACACTGATAATTTAAAAAGTGGAATATAAATAATGATTGTTTGCGATCTTTATCAAATTTAGTTTTCCATTGATCTAGTAATTTTCATTTTCTGTTTCCACGAAATTCTGTACGAAGGTACTTTTAACAGTTTCACCCAATAACAGTAAAGCATACAGATAATACGTTTCGGTACTTTGATAGATTAATAAGTACATATTATATTCCATGATATTGAGATACCAAAATGATTAACATGATTATATAATGTATAACAAATTAGACAGCAAAAAGCAAAAGCAAAAAAGAAAACGCATGAGCAACACAATGCTGTCAGGTAGTAAGCTTTCAACAATTATCGAAACTGCTTAGTTATGAGCTAATTGCAGTCACCACAATTTCCTATAGTCTGCCCAACAGATGGAAACAAAATAGAGTCTAATATGAAAATTATGAGCTAATTGCAATCACTACAATTTTCTTTAGTCTACCCAAGAGGTGGAAACAAAATATGTCTACAGTATATTCCGTCGGGTAACTGAAATTTGAGAAAACGTCCGTATGGAATAATACCTGTATTCCGAATCAAAAGAGGTCACACCAAGTATGTGCATTGTTCACATTTACAAAGTAATTTACACCGGGAATCATTAATACATTGTAATCATCTTTTATGAAAGTATAGATAATATAATTAGTTCAGTTATGATCAGTCGGATAACTCATACAAGTGAGCACTGAAATTAGGGACCTACCGGTTCATGTCTGTGTGAACACATTCGTCTAGATCTGTGTTTTATTGTAATTAGCAGTGTCTCCTAGTATAGCATATTTAAGAAGTGTACCTAAGGTCAGTTATTTAAACTGGTATGTAATTTCCATTACAAAAGGTATAAATGATATTACCTATTGGTCAGAAAGACTTATCAGTACCCCAACATCGACCACCGCCACCACCCCACCCTCTAGGCCTACCCCTGCATGCCACACCCTCTCCTCGCACACACACACACACACTCTTAACATACATATCGCTCTGGCCCATAGACCTCGATATTTGAACCTTTTAAACAGACACCATGTGTATGTCAAGAAAGACATCGTATGTTATTAGTGGTGCTCAGTCATGGGTATCACTTCACCATGTGTTACCACTCATCTCAGTATTATGGCGTGGTCGGACGCGCTAACGAACCCCCTATGTGACAGTTACATTACAGCACCATTGAAATACATGTTAAAGTAGTGCTAATCTTGTAACACTATACTTACTCATTTCCAACCATTTACGCATGTACAAAATATATGACAAACCTAACCCTGGTCATACGAGATTTCAAGGGTATTGAAATGCATGTCCTACAATCACAGCATTTACATATGTTACACATGTTAGGAAACACATGGAAACAATGGCCAGATTTACACACCTATGAAATACATGTAAATGCAGAGTCGAATGTTCGTTTATTTTAACACCTTTTAAACGTGTATAAATCTGACGGCCAGATGATACGTAGATTTCAAACGTTGTTCATATGGCCGCCGGATGAAACGAGTATTTCCTGACGTTAGTAAATTTGGGTAATACAGTCATTTGTGTGGTGTTATGGTCCCTAGTTTGGTTATCTACCTTCAGCTGCCGCTCCAATGTAAATACAGATGCAGCAAATTGTTTTATTTTGTGAAGTTCGTTCATTTTAGAAGACAAAATTTTAATGTGGTCATTTGAGTCTGACTGAGAAAACATTATGTGGAATGCTGGACTTCCCCATTGCTAACATCTATGTCCAATTTAGGGGTAGAGCATTAAGATAATGAGTAGACATCCCCATAGACACCAACTGCCTTTCACTCTTTGTTTCTTTATGCATGTGAATCAGAATATGGGTTGGCAAATCGAAACAATAGCTGAATCAACTACAATATAAAATTCAGGAACATCGACGATTTATTATTGTTTAATAACCACCAAACAACAAAGTCCCTTCCACTGATTTACCCACCAGAACCTTTAATACAGTAAACAAGGAAGACCGCATTATACGTTTCATACTTGGATATATAAATAACATTCATTGTGAATCTGCACACGGCTGTATGGCACAGAGATTGATATCAACTCTATAATTGTCAATGTTCCATTCATGTCCAGCAATATTCCAACAGCTCCAACCTTTGTGATTACACTTCACAATCTTTAAGATACAGTCGCGCATGCTCTATTTACCAAATTTTCAAAGAGCGTTATACGATCAATGTTACAACATTTAGGGTGTCGCTAAAGCCTTTATTATAAGACACGTCTGATACAGTTTCTTATTTTAACATGTGCCATACTTCCCCGATTGTTTTCAGGTGAACAGTAGACTAACCGTTGCATATACTCGAAATTGTCCAATCGATATTCAAATGGTTTTATCACATTGATGTATTGTTTTTTGTTTCACACCAATTTTTTACACATACAGACTACAATTCTGGATTAAACTTGTATATTGACAAGTAATAGTAACAGGTAGCCTATTTAGTTCAAGAGATAAAGCAGTCGAAGTAATTCCAAGGTAAAAGTGGCAGATGTAGTTTTATGGCAGGAAGCGGTAAATGCATTTGTCGTTGGTGAATTGAAGATATAATTTCAGCTGGTAGGCGTTGTATAATGGAATTACGACAATGAAACGAGTAATGGAATGACGCAACATACCAAAGATACAATTACGTACACTGTTTGTTCTGTCAGTTGCCACTGAATTGCTACAGGACGACACGACCCAATGTGCTGTTATCATATATTCAATGAAATGTCTAAAAGCAACCTAGGGTGTACCTTACTACAAACTGGAATGGTCCCGAATCTATTTAGGATACTACAGATGTCTTTTTACAGAAACAGATTCTGACTAATGTTCCACGACGATGCTGATGGGGTTTTCAAATCCACTGAGATCTATTTGCACGGTACAAAGTAAACTGAAGACTCCGTACTGTGTCGTTGAATGAAATCAAGCAACTTCAACAACTTTTGCTGATTGATGGGTCTATAAACAGTAAGAACCTTCAGGATCGACAATCAGATAGGATAATGATTTGTATATTACTTTGAATGGTTTTGTCAAATCAGAAAAAGACCACATGTTCTTGAATTAGAAATTGGTATGGAAGAGATATCTTGCTTTAAAATGAATTGTACATTTCACGTAATTACAAACAAATATGTTCTGTGTATGTCCCAGAGTGTCCCAAATTTCAGGAACATCCAACAATCTAGTATTTACGTACACGAAGACAATCTCAGCCATGTTGTTCACTTAAAAGAAAGTGTTGCAGAAAATAAGCCTAGCACATTGCGATGTACGTTTCACTATTTGTGGCTGTTGGGGATCAACAACTGGTACCTGGTTATTTGTCTCATAGGTTTAAAGTGACATCTCGACAACAACAACGCTCCTTCGGTGAAAACCTGCCCGGAGCAATTTCCTACCAATTTGGATGACAACATCATTTTACTTGCTTTCAAACGAATACAAAACAGTGACCAACAGGATAGAGGAACCTTCTCGTTTTCAGTTGGTCTGGTTTGTGCATGATGTCGTATTAAGTAAAGTGCACAAACTGAATAAGATGTGGCCTGAAAGGAATTAACTCACCGTGTCGTGGCAAATTCATTTGATTATACATGTAGTTGTTTTCATTGATAAGATCAAAAATAATATATCGAATCGTAGCATATCTATATTAATTGTTAGATCAAAGAGCGAAGTTTATGCGCTATATAAAATGGAGCGTACGTGGATTACAGCCATCGCAGACATGAACCAAGCAGAAAGCTTTGATTTTTGAAATGTTGACATCACTGTCCTACATGACATCTCAAAGAGAAGCAATAGGTATTCTTCATATGCAATAACAATATACTATAGAACAATAGTTATTCATTATTTCAGTTCTGAGCAAATTAAAGAATCCTAGACATAATGCACTCTTTTTCATCCACATACTTGAGTCAATTACCTGTGAAGATCCGGGTTAGAATTAGTCTTCAGCAATCTATGCTTGTCGTAAGAGACTAATGGGATCAGGTTGTCAGGCGCGTTGACTTGCTTGTCACAAGTCATCGTATCCCAAATGGTCATACTGTTGATCACGTGCTTGTATGTTCCAGACTCAAGTATGTACAAACAAGAACCAATCCAAATCAACTTGTGACAATTACAAACACCACTCCAAATGGACCATTCTTGACAGCTGACCAGGGATATACCGCATCAGGCATGAGGAAAAGTTTGACAGACACTGTTTTACAATACGTAAGTAAATAACAAAGACACTTGGATATATCTTCAGCTTCATTAATGATTAAATGTCGCTCAATATCTGTCAAATAGTCAAATCTATTCAACTGATTCTGGAAAAAAAGTTAACAAGACATCTCCAATTTTTTGAAAGATGATGTTTCCAAAGATTTACAATTTTGGATATGTCCACAAGGGGAGATAACTGGTTGGTGATGGTAAATCATTGTTAATTAACAAGGCCTACTGCCTTGTTAATTAACAAGTTTTTATGCCTCTTAAAGAAGCCTCTAGAAGTAAGTTAAATCTTTGATGAGCATTCAAAAGGAATGCATTACTGTGACCTGATTCCCCTGATGAAGGAGCAAGCATATGCTCCGAAACTTCGTGTTATTCACAATAAAGAAGTTGACATCCATAAATCTTACTTTTCTTATTAAAAAGGTAAGTTGGTTGCATATTGTTTTGTGTTATGCTGTCAGTTTGTATGTATGTGTGAACGAGGAACCTCACATATTATGACATTGAAAACAGACTAAACTTAACATTTATTCCATGGTCAATATCGCAATGTTAGTGATATGGTAGTATACGCAAGTTTGTTTCACAGTTTTGATAATACCTTCTTTTATGCAGATAAAATTATTAAAAAATGAACGAATAATGCCATGCTTCTCTCAGAGTAAGGGAAGATAATTCATATACTGATTCTGATCAAATTAGATATTTCTTTATCGTCCGAGCAGAATTCACAAATTACGGATGTTTTGTGTGGGTGTGGGTGTGTGTGCATGCACGCGTGTATAACATCTAACTTGATAGGTATTAAAATCAGGTCGTTTGTAACCATAATGACAATATTGGTTGGAAGACTTGAGGAACAAAAATACTTTCACTCTTCAAAAGGAACTGGAACAGTAACATTTTTCATGTTTTCATATGAGCGTCAAAACATTGAATGAATAAATGCTGTATGATGAAATGGATCAGAGAACATTATCATGGCATAAATGACGTGTGAATGACACATGTAATGGTCAAAAATATATAATCACTATGTTAGTTAACTCATGACCAGACACGTCAAACTGGACCGATAGATGTATATCTAATATCTAAAAAATTCAGTATTTCTTAGTACCTGAAATAGAAAACACGAATTTGGACAAGATGTAATAATCTGAGATCAATCTGTTAGGTAGCAGTTTACTAAAGTAGAACTTAAATCAACTTCAAAAGATTGGTCATTCGCAAAGTGAAGCAGATCTTACTTATACTGCAGTAACAGTATGGGGATACACAACGAAACATACCACTTACGTGATAACAACTCCCTGTTTATTGCATAGAGCGGCATTTCGATGTACAACGTTCAGGATAAACAAGCTGTGATATAGATATGTCGTTATTCAGGCTATACACCATAGACAAAACGCATTGATTTATGGCCCGCGTTCTGTCTCGGTCACATTATGTAATAACACAGACAGGCAGGTGTGATACTTGAACACATGACATGTTATGATGTCTGTTGATTGCAAAATGTTATACACAGTTAAATTGCTGCACTTCCATGCGCATATTACATAACATGTAATACATTTGTCACATCAGACCTTAACTCATAATGCTGAGTATTTACTCCAGACACAAGAAATACGAAATGGGAACCTTTGTCGGGGTAATCTGAGTGGTATTACCATCACACCTGTTATAAATTCATTAACTGACCATCAAGTGAATGATGACAAATAACATGTGTAGGTTTATACCACCAAACACTGGTTACAGCAAAGGGCGTAGTACTTGCTGAATTGCATGCAATGTTAATTGCCTGAAAAAACTTATGGGCCGACACTGTGTGGAGAATACGAACGGAACTTCATTGTTGCATAAGAAATACATATAAGCATTTGATGTGTACTGAAGTTAAAATTGCATATACCTAAGTAAATTTTCATTTGTCATAAATATAATATGTAATAGACATCATCTGTTTGCATGGCATGATTAAATATCGAGGTAAAAAAAACTCAGACATAAGATCAACTTGGATCAGTAATTATGCCATCTATGCATTAGAAAATCCGAAAAGCGTACACTGCTGGGATACTTTATTGCAATCAGACAGGAACTGCCAGGGGTATTCTCAAATAACAGCATCTCTTCTATCTCATCTTTAATATATTTATAACGTACTTATAAACATGTCCATATAGTCTCCCGTTACCACTCGTGGCTTACTACTCCTTCTATGTTTTTTATGTGTTATATATTTCAATGTATACATGTATATGCTAAGTATCGTTGTCTCTATAATCCAATGTTAATTTGCTAACAGACGGGCATCAACATTTCTGTTAACTCATCCGTTTGGATCAAAGGTCGATAGAGGGGAGTTTCCATGTATATTCTCACGCCGTTATCAAGATAAAAGTTACTTCAACCAGGTGAATAGAAGTACATATGCATAGTGACAAGCAGCAAATTAACAACAGGTAATTCAGCAAGTAGCACGTCGTTGGGGCCAACAGGAGAGTAAGATCAACAAGTCTAAATCCACTCCATTCTCCAAGTGATGGAATCAATCAACATTCAATCAGCTTGTTTATCCTGAACGTTGTACATCGAAATGCCGCTCTATGCAATAAACAGGGAGTTGTTATCACGTAAGTGGTATGTTTCGTTGTGTATCCCCATATTGTTTACTGCAGTATAAGTAAGATCTGCTTCACTTTGCGAATGACCAATCTTTTTGAAGTTGATTTAAGTTCTACTTTAGTAAACTGCTACCTAACAGATTGATCTCAGATTAATACATCTCGTTCCAAATTCGTGTTTTCTATTTCAGGTACTAAGAAATACTGAATTTTTACGTATTAGATATACATCTATCGGTACCAGTTTGATCAGAATCAGTATATGAATTATCTTCCCTTACTCTGAGAGAAGCATGGCATTATTCGTTCATTTTTTAATAATTTTATCTGCATAAAAGAAGGTATTATTAAAACTGTGAAACAAACTTGCGTATACTACCATATCACTAACATTGCGACATTGACCATGGAAAAAATGTTAAGTTTAGTCTGTTTTCAATGTCACAATATGTGAGGTTCCTCATTCACACATACATACAAACTGACAGCATAACACAAAACAATATGCAACCAACCAAATGTAATACAATACAAGTTTCACCGCCTGTGCATACCACACTGTTGACGAATCTCTCAGGTGTGTTAGAGCGAAAATCACACCGCGACATGATTAACAAGCCTACAGCTCAGCAGATTTTAATAACTTACCTCTTTAATAAGAAAAGCAAGATTTATGGATGTCAACTTCTTTATTGTGAATAACACGAAGTTTCGGAGCATATGCTTGCTCCTTCATCAGGTGAAAAACAGGTCACAGTAATGCATTCCACTTCTTAATGCCTATCAAAGATTTAACTTACTTCCAGAGGCTTCTTTAAAAGTCGCATGCAACGTAAAACACAACTTTGCAGATTCTGATACCTTTCGGTATGGACTTACCGACACAAATCATCAAAATGCAAATTCAACTTATAAAGTTGAAAAATAACGCGATGAAAAAAACCGCGCGAAATCGGAGTTCAAACGATTCACTAATTATCCCCTGAAAATTTCGGGGGAAAACGGGTTTCAACAGCTGGGCTGCGCTCATAGCATGTGCGCAGTGAAATAGGTTCGCGCAACTTGGAAGCGGGCTGTCTGGTGAATACTCGGTGAAGGCTTTGGTGTGAGCTATTTTCATAATGTTTTGTTGATATCTCACAGGCGCGAGCTTTTTATATGTTATGACAGTAAATAAACTGTTGATATAATTTCATCTGTCTATTTCCCCACACGTTCTTCTTACCGAGACACTTCCTCAGTTCGATACTTAAAAGCAATGTCATTATTTAGCGTTGACAGAATTTCTAACTGTAATATACGATGTAGATATGTCGTTGTCACAGACAAAACTCAATGTCTTGTTTTATTGACACCTGTGTGTCGGCCTGCCTGTATGCTAATGACAATATTCAATACACAACTGCGATCACTGACCACATGCAATTTGAACTTAACACCAATCAGGCTATACACCATAAACAAAACGCATTAATTTATGGCCCGCATTCGGTCTCTGTCACATTATGTAATTACACAGACAGGCAGGTGTGATACTTGAACACATGACATGTTATGATGTCTGTTGATTGCAAAATGTTATGCACAAAAATGAGCATGTATTTACAAAACCCAACATCTCTATATATACACACACAATCAGCCGTGAGGGCATCTGCAAATGAACCAGCCGTTACACCAGCCCTGACTGGGTTCGGTAACCCGGCTGCTTCGTTTCGAGGGCGGTAAACCCAAGTACAAAATATTGCACTTTTGCTTTGCGATTATACGCTTATTATTTTGTTTATTTGTTTTTTCATAATCAGCAATGCATATTATATGTCATGAAGAAGTGATAATTGAGCTTCAATTATGTTTGATTTTTTGGTTGCATGTGACCTTTAAGAGGCATAATAACTTGTTAATTAACATGGCAGTAGGCCTTGTTAATTGGTGACTATTAACTGCCGTGACTCACTCATCAATGAACAAGGGATTAGGTCCCGGGGCGTGCAAATAACAATGATTTACCATCACCCACCAGTTATCTCCCCTTGTGGACATTTCCAAAATTGTAAATCTTTGGAAACATCATCTTTCCAAACTTGGAAATGTCTTGTAAACATGGACTTTTTTTCCAGTGTGAATGATTCTCTGGAACCAGGTATAGGAAAGCCAATATGTCATATCTGCTTTTGAGGTCGATGGTGTTGTGTCAGTTTCCAAGAACATTAGAAAGACACAATATATTGGGCCAGTGTTGAATTTTCTTGACTCATGAACAGAACTTACAAAACAAACGCTCATTGGAATGTTTAATTCAGAAGTTCATCCATGTCTCAAAACTCTGATCCATAGTCTGAATCAAGTACGGATTCAATCTTTCCAAGCTTTGGATATTTTCTTCCACATGAACAATAGAAGTGACTAAATATTGCGTTTAACGTTTACAGTAAATTTTCTCTTATTGAATAAGAACATGAATACTTCGTTTATTTAGGTCACACATTAATGACAAGAAATTCGGGCGAGGTACAATACAAAATAGTTATACTATACGTATGTCGTGATCTGCAGGATGCATAAAAACGTTTAATCATGAATTATGAAAACCGATGTTGCATATTCCTTGAGGAAGACAGGTAGCATGTGTGCGTATTGTGAATGCCGTTTTCCATAATGAAGCACGTTCCTTCTGAGTAAAACCCAAAATGGACAAGTACGAATCAAGTACGGATTCAATCTTTCCAAGCTTTGGATATTTTCTTCCACATGAACAATAGAAGTGACTTAATATTGTGTTTATCGTTACAGTAAATTTGCCCTTATTACTGAATTAGAACATGAATACTTCGGTTATTTAGGTCACACATTAAAGACCAGAAATTCGGCGAGGTACTAGACAACATAGTTATACTATAGGTAAGTCGTGATCTGCAGGATGCATAAAAACGTTAAATCATGAATTATGAAAACAGACCTTGCATATTCCTTGAGGAAGACAGGGAGCATGTGTGCGTATTGTGAACGCCGTTTTCCATAATGAAGCACGTTCCATCTGAGTAAAAACCAAACTGGACATATTTCCAAGAGCATAAAACAACCTCTATGTACTTTACATTCCTTTGAATCTGTCCGTTTTTTGTTTTGTATTAATTAAGTTGTTTATTTCAAAGTGAAATTTGTTCTGTATTGAGATAACATTTGTTATCTTATCCATCTTGATAAGATAATTAGTTACACCTAATGCGAAATGCGTCATTGCTGGTTTGACTTTAAATAACATTGAACACATACATTTCAGTGAGTACCTAATTCCAAAGCTGCTAACCTTCCTTGCTGGGGGGTTTCTCAAAGGGAGATACAGGTGCCGAGCGGTTCGCACTGATACATTATTTGTCTTGAACAAGGTTTACAGTGAATACGTAACTCCAGATTAAAAACAACTACTGCAATATAATTCTCAGCATATCACTTGATTTCTTTATATGAAAGCTTTTTACTTTAGTGTATTTGCATTGTCACTATCAGTAAAGTACATTATCAAGCGTGGAATTGATCTTGTTTTTGTTGTTGTTGTACCAGATCTATCATATCAATTCTAACTTGGGATATTCACAGGAAAATCATTCATACTAGTTACAACACGTTAAAGAAAAACAATATGCCCGTGAAGATCCGGGTTGGAATTGGTCTTCAGTAACCCACGCTTGTTAAAGACGCAACTAACGGGATTGGTTGGTCAAGCTCGCTAACTTGGTTGACACATGTCATCGTAGAACAATGTCCATGCTGTTGATCCAGACTCGATTATTTACAGACCGCCGCAATTTGCCTTGAATTTTGCTGAGTGCCGCATTAAACAACAAACCAACTAACAAAAATTATGTCATGTTAACAGTAGATCCATCGGAACGCGTGAAAAAAGGTTCATCGGATCTGAAATGGACCGATAATGGAACAAGTCTTCTGTTACAGCATGAAATCTATTTCCTGATACAGTCTCTGTGACTGGCGATAACGTGACAATTAATCCTATGCGGCATATTGTAAGAATTTAATGACGGAAAAGGGTCATCAATTTGTAACCTGAAATGTAAATGGTTGTTATACTTTCACCATACACTAACATCAACTGACACGATATTTCCCAGTCCATACGTCTCTGTCTAAACCCTGGGAGAACATTCAACAGGCAGTTGGCAAGATTTACGTGACTTAATGTGTTTAAAGTATCCCCATGTATATTAAGTGTACATAGATAGGCATGGAATTGAGTAGGATTGTTACTGCAAGCCACGGCTGAAATCAAAAGCTTATTGTTATTCCTTTAAGGTTTATCTCAAGGCTACTGTACATCACAACTGGAGTTCGAAGCATTGTGAAATGCCACAGCTGGAATCGGTTTTCGCAGAAGACCAAAAATATAACAGAAGAAGCAACAGGGTTTTTGTGCACACTTAAACACATCTGTTTCACAAGTTAGGAAATCTTGAAAGGCCATCCAACACGTATAGCATGAGAAACGTGATGTCATTTGATTATTAGTTTCAACTTTCGTGGCGCTAAGAAACGGGAAAACAATATCCCCAGTGGATGCAACAAGATAACTTTAGCTTTCTCTGTGTTAATCTGAGCAAATTATTTTCATAAGACCGTTTCGTTCTAGGTGTCGAGAAAGACAAATAATATGTCCAAATTTGGGGCTCAAGGGGTAGGTGCAGTCATGAAAGGCGTCACAATTGTCTGTAGTGTGAGTCCCTTAAGCATGCCAGAAGCCTATGATTGTCGGCTGGAATCCCATGTTGTCTGTGGTAATGTTTCGTCATTTGTCAACACCAGTCCTCGTGATTTTCAAGAAATTGGTGCATGTATAAAATTCGCATAAACCTTTCCTCCGACATTAAGCTAACCTGGCATGATAATATGCCATTAAATATCTTCTGCCAAGTCAATTTACATATTGAAAATCACGATTGATGATGTAACACAGGTTATATTTTACGTTACACTTTCTCAGTAAGGTACAGATTGTAGTACTTTTGTTGAGTTGAGTCCCACCCGGGACTCGAACACACACCCTCAGAGTCAGGTACCTAATCGCAGGCACACAATGTCAGCTGTCAAACCCACTCAGCCACCACGCTAGACGACGGTCTTTGTGTACCCCTCTGAAAAGGGGATGATGCTTACCGAAATGTACCAGTGTACCTGTTCTGTCTTTTCGGGTTGGTCAATCCATGGATGGTATGGTCATTGGGGGAATTTACAAACTAACAAAATAACTGCCCCAGAAAGCTGTCATCCAACGCCTGCCTGCTCAATATGTACTCATGGAAACGAATAAAGGAACACCTAAAAGTACAAATGTTCCTTTATTCTTTTCCAGGTTTCTTTTTCAGAAGCTTTGTTTTGCTCTGTGGGTGAAATTCTAGAAAGAATAAAAGAACACTTGTACTTTCATGTGTTCCCTTATTCGTTTCCATGAGTATATAATGTGCAAAGCTGATCCCACTCGTGTGTGCTTAATAGACGCAAATCTGATTAACGACGGCGCTTCCTCCGACCGTGTCACCCTACTCCCTGCATGCTCAGATGTGAAACAAGTTCAGTTCTGCTAAAACATTGACTAGTCAACTTTTATAGGCGGTAATAACCTTTTATTCGATTCACAGAACATTTGTCGCTAATCGTGGTGACAATTCACATTCTTGCATTTGTATCTTCACAGATTCAAGATTAAATCACAACTAATAAGCAGTGGGTGAGTGAATTTAGTTTTACGCCACACTCAGCAATATTCACTATGAGGCGTCAGTCTGTACATAATCGAGTCCGGATCTGAAGCTGTAGTCAGCTTCCGTGAGTAAACCTGAACAGTTATTCATAAACAGTTCTCCGAGGGCGATGCACATATCTAGTGTTCGTATTGAGAACGACATGTTCTGTCTTGAAGGAAGCTGCCTGGAAGTAACGTTGTACCAGCATCAGAAGGTACCGTACAATCTCTTTGTGCACTGTCAGCGAACCGGACTACTTGATCCCATCAGTCGCCTCTTGGGACCTGCATGGATTGCTGAAGACCAATTCTAACTCTGTTTATCCCTCGGAATACACTCACAGAACCATTATATTACCGTCCCTATCCTCTCATGATGATGGCATTAGATTTACTAATCAAATGACCAACATTTTTCACCGATACACGTGTTCTGAGCCTGATCCACGCAGGGAATACGCATTTGTGCGTTTGGTATTCCCCTTTCATTTTCAGCTGGCTGGTTACCTTGGACTAAAGTAAAAAGATATAGACGAGTTGAGAACGGAAGCTCCAAACGCCCTTGAGGTACGGATTTGGTTTGAAAAATTCTATCTGTTATAGAAGCAAAAGTATTTTTCATCAGATCCTTACAGATTACATTTCAGCTGTATTAATCCTATTACATTTTTCTATGCATATCGTCAGTACTGATAGAAAATGGATTAAAGTGTTGTTTTTTATTCACATCACAACAGGTCATCATGACCTTGGGAAGTGAATCTAACAGTCCAGGCTCAGACTGGCCATTTAGTACAGAATTAGTTTTGTAGTTCCACCAACACTTTTGTTAACGCTATAGTCTCTTTGGGATAACGGTCAGTCAGTCTCAATTTGGGAAGTGAGATTTAACGACCCTTTTGATAGTGTACTTCAAAACGTTCATTATAAACGGTTTCCTCATACCTTGTGTAGTCCTGACGTGACATTATCAGATTAAAATGTCTGACGTCATGCCAGGAGATACTTTACAATATTGCTAACATACAAACCTTCGATAATTAAGATTATGTTCAGATGATTCTCAGAGTCATGTGTTTGTAATGAGTTGTTGAATTGGGATCTTCGCTATGCATTTTCTGTTTTTAAAGGGTTGGCGTAGTACAAATGCAGCTACAAGTTTGGGTTTTCCAGTGAATTGGTAGATGTAACATAACTTTATTTATATATGAGTGGGCGTGTGTGTATATGTATGCGTGTGTAAGGTAGGTGGGGGTGGAGGTGATTGCATGTGGTTAGCATGTTGGAAAAGAGGTGTAGGTCACAAGATGCAATAGATGTGGTTTCTGAGATGAAGTATTCAATACACTCTCACTGGGAATGTATCATGTAGCCGTGCCAACCTACACATGTTTAAATCGTACACAAAGTATGTGATTTCGACTGCCAGTTGTGAGACTTTCGTTTTGTGGACGCCCCGGTGGCCGAGTGGATGAGGTCACCCTATGTGCTAGCGATTTGTTGCCTTACTCTGGTTCAAATCTTGAATGGGGGCAGTCGGTAGCCTAGTGGTTCAAGTGTTCGCTCGTCCCGCCGAAGACCTGGGTTCGATTCCCCACATGGGTACAATGGGGGCAGCCCATTTCTGGTATCCCCCGCAGTGATATTGCTGGAATATTGCTAAAAGCGGCGTAAACAACCCACACGCAGTCCGTCAAATCCTGAATAGGACTCAGTCCATAAAGTGTGTACTTTACTGAAACAGTGTAATCCCAAATGAACCATATGTTAAGTAGTCTAAGTGGTTAGTTTACCCACTTATGGTCCCTAGTTTGGTGATCTACCTTCAGCTGCTGCACCATTGTGAATACAGATGCAGCAAATTGTATTGTTTTGTCAATTTCGTTCATTTAGAGATGTTGTCATTTGCGTCTGACTGAGAAAACATTATGTGAAATGCTGTACAATTTAGGGGTAAAGCATTAAGATAATGAGTAGACATCCCCATGGGAACCAACAGCCTTTCACTCTTTGTTTCTTTATGCATGTGAATCAGAATATGGGTTGGCAAATCGTAACAATAGCTGAATCAACTACAATTTAAAATTCAGGAACATCGACGATTTAATATTGTTTAATACCACCAAGTCCCTTCCACTGATTTACCCACCAGAACCTTTAATACAGGAAACAAGGAAGACCGCATTATGTGTTTCATACTTGGATCTATGAATAAACATTCATCTGCACAAGGCTGTATCGCACAGAGGTTGATATCAACTCTATAATTGTCAATGTTCCATTCATGTCCAGCAACATTCCAACAGCTCCAACCTTTAAGATACAGACGGTCATGCTCTTTTTACCAAATTTTCAAAGAGCGTTATACGATCAAGGTTACAACATTTAAGGCTAAAGCTTTAAAAATGTTTTATTATAGGACACGTCTGATACAGTTTCTTATTTTAAAAGGGGCGGTGGGGTAGCCTAGTGGTTAAAGCGTTGGCTCGTCACGCCGAAGACCCGGGTTCGATTCCCCACATGGGCACAATGTGTTAAGCCCATTTCTGGTGTCCCCCGCCGTGATATTGCTGGAATATTGCTAAAAGCGGCGTAAAACCAAACTCAGTCAGTCAGTCAGTCTTATTTTAAAATGTGCCATACTTTCCCGATTATTTTCAGGTGAACAGTAGACTACCCGTTGCATATGCTCGAAATTATCCAATCGATATTCAAATGGTTTTATCACCTTAATGTTTGTTTGTTTGGTCGTTTCACTCCATTCTTTTACACATACAGACTAAAATTCTGGTTTAAACTTGTATATTGACAGGTAACAGGTAGCCAATTTAGCTATGTAGTTTTAGGGCTGGAAGTGGTAAATGCATTTGTCGTTGGTGAGTTGAAGATATAATTTCAGCTGATACGCGTTGTATAATGGAATTACGACAATGAAACGAGTAATGGAATGATGCAACGTATCAAAGATACAAATACGTGCACTGTTTGTTCTGTCAGTTGCCATTGAATTGCTACAGGACGACACGACCCAATGTGCTGTTACCATATACTAGTATTCAATGAAATCTCTAAAAAGTAGCCTAGGGAGTACCTTACTACAAACAGGAATAGTGCACCCGAATCTATTCAGGAGACTACATATGCCTTTTTACAGAAACAAATTCCGACAAATGTTCGCGCCGATGCTGATGGGGGTTTTCAAATCCACTGAGATCCATTTGCACGGCACAAAGTAAAATGAAGACTCCGTTCAGTGGCATTGAATGAAATCAAGCTACTTCAACAACTTTTGCTGATGGATGGGTCTATAAACAGTAAGAGCCTTCAGCATCGACGAACAGATAGGATAATGATTTGTATATTGCTTTGAATGGTTTTGTCAAATCAGGGAAAGACCACATGTTCTTGAATTAGAAATTGGTATGGACGAGATATCTTGCTTTGAAATGAATTGTACATTTCACATAATTACAAAAGTTCATGTTCTGTGTATGTCCCAGATGTTCACAATTTCATGAACATCCAACAATTTAGTTTTTACGTACACGAAGACAATCTCAGTCATGTTGTTCAGTTACAAGAAAGTGTTGCAGAAAATAAGCCTAGTACATCGCGATGTACGTTTTACTACTTGTGGCTTGCGGATCAACAACTGGTACCTGGCTATTTGTGTCATAGGTTTAAGGTGACATCTCGACAACAACGCTCCTCGATGAAAACCTGCCCTGAGCAGTTTCCCACCAGTTGGGATGACAATAGCATTATACTTGCTTTCAAACGTATGCAAAACAGTGACCAGCAGGAAAGATTAACCTCTCGTTTTCAGTTGGTCTGGTTTGTGCGTGATGTATTAAGTAAAGTGCACCAACTGAATAAGATGTAGCCTAAAAGGAATTAACTTAACGTGTCGTGACAAACTCATTTGATTATAGTTGTTTTTATTCATAAGGTCAAAAATAATATATCGAATCGTAGCATATCTGTATTAATTGTTAGATCAAAGAACGAAGTATATGCGCTATTTATAACGGAACGCACCTGGATTGCAGCCATCTAAGACATGAACCAAATAAAAATTTACTTTGACAAAAACTTTGATGTTTGAAATGTTGACATCACTGTGCTACATGACATCTCAAAGTGAAGCAATAATTGTTCTTTATGTGCAATAACAAAATACTATAGACCAATAGTATTTCTTTATTTCAGTTCTTAGCAAATTAAAGAATCCTACACATAATGTAATCTGTTTCATCCACATACTAGTGACATTTATCTGTGAAGATCCGGGTTAGAATTGGTCTTCAGCAATCCATGCTTGTCGTAAGAGGCGACTAATGGGATCGGGTGCTCAGGCTTGCTGTCTTGCTTGTCACAAGTCATCGTATCCCAATTGCGGAGATCAATGGTCATACTGTTGATCACGTGCTTGCATGTTCCAGACAAGTATGTACAACACAAGAACCAAACCAAACCAATTTGTGACAAATACAAACACCACTCCCAATGCACCATTCTTGAAGGTGTTAGGACAGCTGTCCAGGGATATACCGCATCAGGCATGAGGAAACGTTTGGACAGTCATTGTTGTACAATACGTAAGTAAATAACCAAGACACTTGGCTATAGCTTCAGCTTTATTAATGATTAACTATCGCTCAACACTGTCAAATAGTCAAATCTATTCCACTGAATGATTCACTGGAACCAGGCATAAGAAAAACCAATACGTCATATCTGCTTTTAATGTCGATGGTATTGTGTCAGTTTCCCAAGAAAATTTGAAAGTTACCAGACCAAACACTATTTTGTCAGACCAGACACGAACAGAACTAACGAAACACTCATGGAAATATCTAATTCAGAAGTGGATCCATGTCTCAAAACTCTGATCCATAGTCTGAATCAAGTGCAGATTCAATCTTTCCCAGCTTTGGATATTTTCTTCCACATGAACAATAGAAGTGACTAAATATTATGTTTAACGTTTACAGTCAATTTGCCCTCATTACTGAATTAGAACATGAATACTTTGGTTATTTACGTCACACATTAAATTAATTACATGAAATTCGGGCGAGGTACAATACAAAATAGTTATACTATAAGTATGTCGTGATCTCCAGGATGCAAAAAAAAAACGTTTAATCATGAATTCTGAACAGACCTTGCATATTCCTCGAGGAAGACAGGTAGCATGTGTGCGTATTCTGAATGCCGTTTCCCATAAAGAAGCACGTTCCATCTGAGTAAAACGCAAACTGGACATATTTCAAAGAGAATAAAACAACCTCTTTGTACTTAACATTCCTTTGAATCTGTTTTTAGTTTGTATTAATTAAGTTGTTTATTTCAAAGTGAAATTTGTTCTGTATTGAGATAACATTTGTCATCTTATCCATCTTGATAAGATAATTAGTTACACCTAATGCAAAATGCGTCATTGCTGGTTTGACTTTAAATAACATTGAACACATACGTTTCAGTGAGTACCTAATTCCAAAGCTGCTAACCTTAATTGCTGGGGATTTCTCAAAGGGAGACGCTGGTGCCGAGCGGTTCGCACTGAGACATTATCTGTCTTGAACAAGGTTTACAGTGAATACGTAACTCCAGATTAAAAACAACTACTGCAATATAATTCTCAGGATTTCACTTGATTTCTTTATATCGAATCTTTTTACTTTATTGTCGTTCCTTGTCACTATCAGTAAAATACATTATCAAGCGTCGGAATTGATCTTGTTTTTGTTGTTGTTGTACCAGATCTACATCACAACTGGAGACATTGTGAATGCCACAGATGGAATCGCCTCAAGACAACACATACAACGGAAGAAGCAAAAGAGCTCTTGTGCCCACTTAAACACATCTGTTTCACAAGTTATAGGAAATCTTGACAAGTCGATCCAGTAAATATAGCATGGGAAACATGATGTTCCTCAATGGCTTGCCATTTGATTATTAGTTTCAACTTTCGTGGCGCTAAGAAACTGGAAAACAATATCCCCAGGGGATGCAACAAGATAACTTTAACTTTCTCTGTGTTACTCTGAGCAAATTATTTTCAAAAGACCGTTTCGTTCTAGGTGTCGACAAAGACAAATAATATGTAACAGTCTAATTTGGGGCTCAAGGGGTAGGTGCAGTCATGAAAGGCGTCACAATTGTCTGTAGTGTGAGTCCCTTAAGCATGCCAGAAACCTATGATTGTCGGCTGGAATCCCAGGTTGTCTGTGGTAATGTCTCGTCATTTGTCAACACCGGTCTTCGTGATTTTTCAAAAAGCGGTGTATGTATAAAATTCACATAAATCTTTCCTCAGACATTAATCTAACCTGGCATGATAACATGCCATTAAATATCATATGCAAAGTCAATTTTAATCTTTAAAATCACTATGGATGATCTAACACATGTCATATTTGGGATTACACTTTCTCAGTAATGTACAGATTCCAGTATATCTACTTTTGTTGAGCCCACACCCTCAGGCACTTAATCGCCAACACACAAAATCAGCCGTCTAACCAACTCAGCCAACGCGGCTAATCCATGTGTATCCCTCTGTTAAGTGGATGATGATAACCGAACAATGGACAAGTGGAGAAGGTGAACCTGTAGAATGTCTATCGGAGTTGGTCAGGTCATAGTGGAATGCTCAAACTGACTAAATAACTGCCCCAGACAGCTGTCATCCAATGTCTGCTTACTCAGTATATAATGGGCATAGTTGTTCCCACTCTTGTGTGCTTAACGGACGCAAATCCGTTTAACTGTGGCGCTTCATCACTAAGCCTACTCCTTGCAAACTCAGAAATCAAACAAGTTCAATTCTGCATAACATGACCTGTCAACTTTTCCAGGCTGCAATAACGTTTTATTGCATGGCTGTGACCATTGACAAAATTGCATCTGTAACTTTAGAGATTCAAGATTAAATGAAAATTGATAAGCAAATGATATAAGGAAACATCATCTTATGTTTACTGAGAAAAGAAATTTAGATGCACGGAAGCTGTTGTCAGCGTCCATGCATAAACCTGAACAGTTATTCCTGAACAGTTCTCCAAGGGATACGCAGACATGTAGTGTTCGTATTGAGAACGACGCGTTCTGTCTTGAAGCAAGCTGCCTGGAAGTAACGATGTACCAGCTTCAGAAGGTACCGTACAATCTCTTTGTGCACTGTCAGCGAGCCGGACTACGTATACCTGATCCCATCAGTCGCCTCTTAGGACCTGCATGCTTTGCTGAAGACTAATTCTAACCCTGTTTATCCCTGGGAATACACTCACAGAATCATTATATTACCGTCCCTACCATGTCATGATGATGGCATTAGATTCATAAATCAAATGACCAACATTTTTTCTCAGATATACCTGTTCTGAACCTGATCCATGCAGGGAATACGCATTTGTGCGTTTGGTATTCCCCTCTCATGTTCAGCTGGTCACAATATCCCTGCAGATTAAAGTAAAAAGATATAGACGAGGACGAGAGCTGCAAATACCCCTGAGGTAAGGATTTGGTTTGTAAATATTGACAGATCTGTTATAGAAGTCAAAGCATTTTTCATCAGATCCTTACAAATTACGCTTCAGCTGTATTAATCCTATTACATTTTTCTACGCATATCGTCAGTGCTGATGGAAAATGGAATAAAGTGTTCTTTTTTATTAACATCACAACAGGTCATCATGACCTGGAGAAATGAATCTAGCAATCCTGGCGCAGACTAGCCATTTAGTACAGAATCAGTTTTGTCGTTCTACGATCACGTTGTTAACACTATGCGTCTCTTGGGGATAACGGTCAGTCAGTCTGGATTTGTGAAGTGATATTTAACGACTCTTCTGATAGTTACTTCAAAACGTTCATTACAAACGGTTTCCTTATACCTTGTGTAGTCCTGACGTGGCATTATCAGATCAAAAAGTCTGACGTCATGCCAGGAGATACTTTACAATATTGCTAACATAGAAACGTTCGATAATTAGATTATGTTCAGATGATTCTCAGAGTCATATGTTTGTAATGAGTTCTTGAATTGGGATCTTCGCTAAGCATTTTCTGTTTTTAAAGGGTCAACGTAGTACAAATGCAGCTACAGGGTAGGGTTTTCCAGTGAAGTGGTAGATGTAACTTTGTTTATCCATGAGTGGGCGTATGTGTGGGCGTGGGCGTATATGTATGCGTGTTTGTGTATTGGGGGAAGGGGGGTGGAGTTGTGACTGGATGGTGGGAAAAGAGGTGTAGGTCACTAGGTGCAATAGATGTGGTCTCTGAAATGAAGTAGTCAATACACTCTCAGTGGGAATGTATCATGTATTTCATAGAAAACCTTGGTGCTTTACGTTGAGATATTAGGCTCGAATCCGGGATGGGCTAACCCAAACGACATCTAAAAATCGCATTATACTAATATACTGTAGTCCTAAATATAACATTAACAAATATATCTTTGCAAAAAGGATTTGTGTATTTAATGTTATGTTTCACTAAAGTTTTCGATCATGACAACTGTGCCAACTTACACTTGTTTCAATCGTGCACAAAGTGTGTGATCTCGACTGCCAGTAGTCAGACTTTCATTTTGTAGACGCCCCGGTGGCTGGGTGGATAAGGTCACCCTATGTGCTGGCGATTTGTTGCATTACTGGTTCAAATCTTGAATAGGACTCAGTCCATAAAATAGTAAAATGTGTAGTTTACTGAAACAGTGTAATCCCCAATAAACCATTTGTGAAGTAGTCTAAGTGGTTAGTTTACCTACTTATCGTCAATAGTTTGGTGATCTACCTTCAGCAGCTGATCCATTGTGAATACAGATGCAGCAAATTGTATTGTTTTGTCAATTAAGTTCATTTTAGAAGACAAATGTTGTCATTTGAGTCTGAAATGCTGGACTTCCTCATTGCTAACATATATGTACAGTTTAGGGGTAAAGCATTAAGATAATGAGTAGACATCCCCATGGGAACCAACAGCCTTTCACTCTTTGTTTCTTTATGCATATGAATCAGAATATGGGTTGGCAAATCGAAACAATAGCTGAATCAACTACAATTTAAAATTCAGGAACATCGACGATTTAATATTGTTTAATAACCACCAAACAACAAAGTCCCTTCCACTGATTTACCCACCAGAACCTTTAAGACAGGAAACAAGGAAGACAGCATTATGATTTTCATACTTGGATCTATGAATAAACATTCATCTGCACAAGGCTGTATCGCACAGAGGTTGATATCAACTCTATAATTGTCAATGTTCCATTCATGTCCAGCAATATTCCAACAGCTCCAACCTTTTCGGATTACACTTCACAACCTTTAGGATACAGTCGCACATGCTCTTTTTTACCAAATTTTCAGAGAGTGTTATACGATCAAGGTTACAACATTTAAAACTAAAGCTTTAAAAACGTTTTATTATAGGACAAGTCTGAAAAAGTTTCTTATTTTAACATGTGCCATACTTTCCGATTATTATCAGGTGAACAGTAGACTAACCGTTGCATATACTCGAAATTGTCCAATCGATATTCAAATGGTTTTATCACCTTGATTTATTGTTTGGTCGTTTCACTCCATTTTTTTAAACATACAGACTAAAATTCTGGTTTAAACTTGTATATTGACAAGAAACAGGTAGCCAATTTAGTTCCAGAGATGAAGCAGTCGAAGTAGTTCCAAGGTAAAAGTGGCAGATATAGTTTCAGGGCAGGAGGTGGTAAATGCATTTGTCGTTGGTGAGTTGAAGATATAATTCAGCTGGTATGCGTTGTATAATGCAAATACGACAATGAAACGAGTAATGGAATGGCGCAACATACTAAAGATACAATATGTGCATTGTTTGTTCTGTTAGTTGCCACTGAATTGCTACAGGACGACACGACCCAATGTACTGTTACCATCTATTCAATGAAATCTCTAAAAGCAACCTAGGGAGTATCATACTACAAACAGGAATAGTGCACCCGAATCTATTCAGGAGACTACAGATGCCATTTTACAGAAACAAATTCGGACAATGTTCGCCGACGATAGTGATGGGGGTTTTCAAATCCACTGAGAACCATTTGAACGGCAGAAAGGAAAATGAAGACTCCGTTCAATGGCGTTGAAGTGAAGCAACTTCAACAACTTCTGCTTATGGATGGGTCTAAAAACAATAAAAGCCTTCAGCATCCTTCACATGTTCTTGAATTTGAAATTGATACGGAAGAGATATCATGCTTTGAAATGAATTGTACATTTCACGTAATTAAAAAAACTCATGCTCTGTGTATCTAGTTTTTGACGTACATGAAGACAATCTCAGCCATGTTGTTCAGTTACTAGAAAGTGTTGCAGAAAATAAGCCTAGCACATCGCAATGTACGTTTCGCTACTTGTTGCTGTTGGGGACCAACAACTGGTACCTGGCTATTTGTCTCATAGGTTTAAGGTGACATCTCGACAACAACGCTCCTCTAAAAAATCAGCCCTGAGCAGTTTCCTTCCAGTTGGGATGACAATAGCATTATACTTGCTTCCAAACGTATGCAAAACAGTGACCAGCAGAAAAGAAGAAACTCTCGTTTTCAGTTGGTCTGGTTTGTGCGTGATGTCGTATTAAGTAAAGTGCACAAACTGAATAAGATATAGCCTAAAAGGAATTAACTCACCGTGTCGTGGCAAACTCATTTGATTATAGTTGTTTTCATTCATAAGGTCAAAAATAATATATCAAATCGTAGCATATCTGTATTAATTGTTATGTAAAGGCTGGATATTTTGTCCTAGTCTTTTGCACAAGTAACCCAATATCCTGCCCTTTACCAGCTATCTGATAGGGTTCTGGGGCTCAAGGCACTGGTGCCATGGTCTCCATAGCAACAGTTTTTTAGCCAATCCCCAGGGGCTATGTTGTCACATGACAGGGGCAAGAGGGAGCGTGGGACCCCCAAGCCTGAAATCTTCCTCTTTCTGCCTGCACTGTCGAGGTGACAACAAGCCAGCTTGTTTTTTAGGTAAGAACCTCAGTTTGCTTCCATATTGCAACTAGGTCTTCTGTATTAAATTCCAATGTATAGTTATGTTGTTAGCAGGATAAGTAGTAAACTGCGGCTTTTAAATTAATGCATTATTTAATTTGATAAATCATAAATTAAAACAATTGTTGGGTCACTGTCATCAATTATTCTTGCTGTGCCAAACTGGCGAAAGGTCACTCATCTGTGACTGTCCAAACGTGCACTCGATGGCAAGAATAAATGACGTGTACTCATTGTAATATATTTTCATCTAAAAATTCATTTTAGTAAAGCACTTTGTGTTTTTTAGCATTAATTTGCTTATTTGACCTGCCAGTCAAAATTGTCTCTAGCTCATTGCTAAATTCAAAATTCCATTTATTTACAACTTGTTGCTGCTAACAACAGAACTCTTTTTGCCATTTTATTCTAAATTTAAAAAGTGGCTGTATCACTGTCCCGGTTTCCAAACCATGTGCTCAGTTAGAGGATCACGGTGTCAGCTGGAACCAATTAGTGGCGGTCATGCTCACTGACCAGTGCTGACCTCTCCACTGAGCAGCACACAGCCTGGGCTGTCTTCGGCTCTCCTCAGCATTCTCCGGCTCCCGTCCGGCTCCATTACAAAATTGCTGCACCGGATGTAAACAAAACTAGGGTCCGTCGTCTGCTTCATGGTTATCTTAACAGAGCATTGACTACCGGTACCATGCAACTATATCAATCATATTTTAGTATGTTTCCCCACTTGATGTGAAAGTGAAGTCACAGTTTATTCAATAATAATATAATGTATTATATTATATGGCCATTAATATACCTACATATTGTAGTAATATAAATCATGTAATATCCTTTATTACATATTACCAATTTATTTACTATAATTAGGTGTTTATTCTGGGTAGCCCCAAGTGGTGTACCTACTGGGTGTATTGACATTCTGTTGGAGCTAGCCTCATATTGACTAGTATGATCATCTAACAGGCAGTCATACCCCATTTCCCTTAGCCACATGTGTCGTACAGGCCAGGTGTCCTGTCGTGGCTATTGTGTATATCAATCAACCAGTTTTCTGTATCATATATTCCAAATGTGTTGGGTATAATTTTTTTCCCCACTTTGTGTATATATATATGTATTTTTATACTTCCCATTGGCCATTAAAGTTATTGTGACTTTCACCTCACCTCAGGTGGGGCCCCATGTAAATCCTCTGATAGGAGGGGTGTGACGATTCTTTTGGGTTATATGATTAAAGTTATTTATGTAAATACTCTTTGGGGTTGTGTGCTAATATATGCATATATACTTTTGTTCCAATATTGTGTTTATATATTCTCTAATAATATTGTTTCCCCTAATAAATATTGTCGTCACATCCTACATATCAGTCGGATTATTATTTATTTTCATTATTGTATCTGTACAATGGCTCTTTCTGCCTGCACTGTCGAGGTGACAACAAGCCAGCTTGTTTTTTAGGTTTCACCTGGACTGTGCAGTCGAAACTTGCAACTCTGTTACCAAGACTTTTGTTTCAATACATATTATTACTGTCTTTTTGTGTTGTGTCATCTTTGACTGGAGCACTTCGCGCCCAATAGACACACTTGCCCATCCCTTTTACCGTGAGACGTAATTGTTACGCAACCACCGCAATTACCCAAGTCTTACAGTTAGATCAAAGAACGAAGTATATGCGCTATTTATAATGGAAAGTACGTTGAATGCATCCATCGCAGACATGAACCAAGTAAAATTTACTTTGACAAAAACTTTGATTGTTTAAGTGTTGACATCACTGTGCTACATGACATCTCAAAGTGAAGCAATACTTGTTCTTTATGTGCAATAACAATATACTATAGACCAATAGTATTTCTTTATTTCAGTTCTTAGCAAATTAAAGAATCCTACACATAATGTAATCTGTTTCATCAACATACTAGTGACAATTATCTGTGAAGATCCGGGTTAGAATTGGTCTTCAGCAATCCATGCTTGTCGTAAGAGGCGACTAATGGGATCGGGTGGTCAGGCGCGCTGACTTGCTTGTCACAAGCCATCGTATCGATCCCAATTGCGGAGATCAATGATCATACTGCTGATCACGTGCGTGTATGTACAATTCAGACTCAAGCATTTCCAAACAAGAACCAAACCAAACCAATTTGTGACAATTACAAACACCACTCCCAGTGCACCATTCTTGATGGTGTTAGGACAGCTGTCCAGGGATATACGGCACCAAGCATGAGGAAAACGTTGGACAGGCTCTGTTTTACAATACGTAAGTAAATAACCAAGCCACTTGGCTATAGCTTCAGCTTCATTAATGATTAAATATCGCTCAATATCTGTCAAATAGTCAAAACTATTCCACTGAATGATTCACTTGAACCGGGCATAAGAAAAACCAATACGTCATATCTGCTTTTAAGGTCGATGGTATTGTGTCAGTTTCCAAGAAAATTTGAACAAAACTTACGCAACACTCATGGAAATATCTAATTCAGAAGTTCATCCATGTCTCAAAACTCTGATCCATAGCCTGAATCAAGTACAGTTTCAATCTTTCCCAGCTTTGGATATTTTCTTCCACGTGAACAATAGAAGTGACTAAATATTATGTTTAACGTTTACAGTCAATTTGCCCTCATTACTGAATTAGAACATGAATACTTTGGTTATTTACGTCACACTTTCAATTAATGACCAGAAATTCAGGCGAGGTACAATACAAAATAGTTATACTATAAGTATGTCGTGATCTGCAGGATGCATAAAAACGTTTATTCATGAATTATGAAAACTGACCTTGCATATTCCTTGAGGAAGACAGGTAGCATGTGTGCGAATTGTCAATGCCGTTTTCCATAATGAAGCACGTTCCATCTGAGTAAAACCCAAAATGGACATATTTTAAAGAGAATAAAACAACCTCTTTTTACTTTACATTCCTTTGGTTTGTATTAAGTTGTTTACTTCAAAGTGAAATTTGTTCTGTATTGAGATAACATTTGTCATCTTATCCATCTTGATAAGATAATTAGTTACACCTAATGCAAAATGCGTCATTGCTGGTTTGACTTTAAATAACATTGAACACATACGTTTCAGTGAGTACCTAATTCCAAAGCTGCTAACCTTAATTGCTGGGGATTTCTCAAAGGGAGACGCAGGTGCCGAGCGGTTCGCACTGAGACATTATCTGTCTTGAACAAGGTTTATAGTGAGTACGTAACTCCAGATTAAAAACAACTACTGCAATATGATTCTCAGCATATCACTTGATTACTTTATATCCAACTTTTTTACTTTAGTGTAGTTGCATTGTCACTATCAGTAAAATACATTATCAAGCGTGGAATTGATCTTGTTTTTTGTTGTTGTTGTTGTACCAAATCTATCATATCAATTCTAACTTGGATATTCACAGGAAAATCATTCATACTAGTTACAACACGTTTAAGAAAAACAATATGCCCGTGAAGATAAGGGTTAGAATTGGTCTTCCGAAACCCTCGCTAGTCTTAAGACGCGACAAACGGGATCGGGTGGTCAAGCTCGCTAACTTGGTTGACACATGTCATCGTTTCCCAATTACGTAGAACAATGTCCTTGCTGTTGATCCAGACTCGATTATTTACAGACCGCCGCAATTTACCTGGAATATTGCTGAGTGCCGCACTAAACAACAAACCAACTAACCAAAATCATGTCATGTTAACAGTAGATCCATCAGAACGCGTGAAAAAATTTCATCGGATCTGAAATGGACCGATAATGGAACAAGTTTTCTGTTACAGCATGAAATCTATTTCCTGATACAGTCTCTATGACTGGCGATAACGTGACAAAAAACCATATGCGGCGTATTGTCAGAATTCAGTGACGGAAAATGGTCATCAATTAGTAACCTGAAGTGTAAATGGTTGTTATATTTTCATCCATACACTACCATCAACTGACACGATATTTCCCAGTCCATACGTCTCTGTCTAAACCCCTGGGAGAACATTCAACAGGCAGTTGGCAAGATTTACGTGACTTAATGTGTTTAAAGTATCACCATGTATATTAAGTGTACATAGATAGGCATGAAATTGATTAGGATTGTTACTGCAAGCCATGACTGAAATCAAAGTTTATTTTCATTCCTTTAAAGGTCACATGCAACGTAAAACACAACTTTGCAGATTCCGATACCTTTCGGTATGGACTTAGCGAAACAAATCATCAAAAATTCAAATTCAATAGAAAGTTGAAAAATAACGCGATGAAAAAAACCGCGCGAAATCGTAGTTCAAACGATTCACTAATTTTCCCTCAGCGCTTGGGAGAATTCAAGTGGTTTCAACAGGTGGGCTGCGCTCATAGCACATGAGCAGTGAAATAGGTTCGCGCCGGTTGGAAGCGGGTTGTCCGGTGAATACTCGGAGAAGGCTTTGGTGTGAGCTATTTTTCTAATGTTTTGTTGATATTACTCAGGCGCGAGCTTTTTATATGTTATGACAGTAGATAAACTGTTTATATAATTTCATTTATCTATTTCACCACACGTTCTTCTTACCGAGTCACTTTCTCAGTTCGATACTTAAAAGCAATGTCATGATTTAGCGTTGACAGAATTTCTAACTGCTATATGGATTTGTCGTTGTCAAAGACAAAATTCAATGTCTGTTTTATTGACACCTATGTGTCTGCCAGCCTGTCTGCTAATGACAATATTCAATACTTCGATCACTGACTACGTATACATCACTGACTACATCCAATTTGAACTTAACATCTATCAGGCTATACACCATAAACAAAAACGCATTGATTTTTGGCTCGAGTTCGGTCTCTGTCACATTCTATAATTACACAGACAAGCAGGTGTGATACTTGTTCACATGACATGTTATGCTGTCTGATGATTGCAAAATGTTATACACAAAAAAATGAGCATGTATTTACAAAACCGAACATCTCTATATACACTGACTGACTGACTGAGTTTTGGTTTTACGCCGCTTTTAGCAATATTCCAGCTACATCACAGCGGGGGACACCAGAAATTGGCTTCACGCATTGCACCCATGTGGGGATTCGAACCCGGGTCTTCGACGTGACGAGCCAACGCTTTAACCACTAGGCTACCCCACCGCCCCCTCTATATACACACAATGAGCCGTGAGAGCATCGGCAAATGAACCAGCCGTTACACGTGAGTGCACACCCACCCGCTCTGACTGGGTTCGGTATCCCGGCTGCTTTGTTTCTTGGGAAGTAAACCCAAGTACAAAATATTGCACTTTTGATGTGCGATTGTACGCTTATTATTTTGTTTATATGTTTTTTTCATAACCAGCAATGTATATTATATGTCATGAATTAGTGATAAATGTGTTTTAATTATGTTTGATTTTTTGGTTGCATGTGACCTTTAAGGTTTATCTCAAGGCTACTGTACATCACAACTGGAGACATTGTGAAATGCCACAGCTGGAATTGGCTTTCGCAGAAGACCAAAACTACAACGGAAGAAGCAAAAGGGCCCTTGTGCACACCTAAACACATTTGTTTCACAAGTTAGGAAATCTTGAAAGGCGATCCAATACGTGTAGCATGAGAAACGTGATGTCTCTTAATGGCTTGTCATTTGATTATTAGTTTCAACTTTCGTGGCGCTAAGAAACGGGAAAACAATATCCCCAGGGGATGCAACAAGATAACTTTAACTTTTTCTGTGTTACTCTGAGCAAATTATTTTCATAAGACCACTTCGTTCTTGGTGTCGAGAAAGAAAAGTAATATGTCCAAATTTGGAGCTCAAGGGCAGGTGCAGTCATGAAAGGTGTCACAATTGTCTGTAGTGTGAGTCCCTTAAGCATGCCAGAAACCTATGATTGTCGGCTGGAATCCCAGGTTGTCTGTGGTAATGTCTCGTCATTTG